>NW_026057579.1:15558820-15662582 GCF_023721935.1 Panthera uncia
TTTTAATCCTTTTTACCATCCAAGAATTTCAAGGTGTATTCTTCATGTCATTCCATTCTTCACCCGGGAGCGGGGAGAAGCTGACCCGGAAGGCCTGGACACCAGTCATGTGAATTAAACACACTTTAAAGGTAACCTCTCTGGGCAACATCGCTCTTCCTCAGGGAAATGTTCGGATCTTTAGTACTATTTTCTGTTGGGTTCTTTCCAGGAGAGGATTTTTTTTTTCAAGATGGATTAAACCATGAATCCATTAACCACTGATTTAATTTCTGGGCCCTCATTCTTCTAAATTGTTATCTTGTCACATAATAGAACCATGGCACATGTGAGCTGGAGGATAGTTTAGACAATCTCCAGTCTGTAAAATTAATGAGGATGAAACAGTTACTGCTTATCCAAGCTTGTGCAACTGTTGGACCATGTTCTCTATACCATAATCGTAGTCGTCCCCATGACTCTCTGGGGTATGTAAAATTCTCCCCCATTTTACAGGTAGGTAAATATCTGACCTAGAATTTAGATCAAGGTCTGGCTGGCTCTGAAACTGGGACTCTTCCTCTGTGCTCTGAGCTTTCCAATCATTCTATGGATAAGGATACAGAAACCCAGAGAGCTGTAATCACACAGCAGTCAGGGCCTGACCTCATATCTTTTTGCTCTATTCAGTTCTAGCCTTCGACTTCAGATGTATAACCCCACACTCAACTTGCACATGTCACATTTCTCTTTAGCAAACCCCTTTTACCAAAAAAAAAAAATGTTGAAATACATTCATTTGCCATTCAAGCCCCTCCACAGTTTGGTACCAACCTCCCCTGCCCCAGCCCCCAGCCCCACTCAGTCAAGGGAGGTGCCTCAGCAAGCCTGGTGTTTACATTCCTTCAACACTTTCAGAATTGAGCTTTTTTTCTTGCCACAATAAAATATGTGTGTGTGTGTGTGTGTGTGTGTGTGTGTGTATATGAATTACATACCTGTATACTGACAAAGATGTTTTGGCATTAAACCCAAAACCCAAAGATGTTTATTACAGAAATATGCATTACAGTAAAAAGTGCAAAATAAAAACAATGTACATGGTCAACTACAACAGAAATGTTAAGAATAGAGTAATTCTATTCTGTAGATTAATATGAAGCCACTAAAATGGAAGTAGGAGCCCATGATGAGGGAGCATTTGCCTCCCCACAATGGAAACCGCTGAAGGAGAATAGATCATATCTCCCTGAGGCCTCCTGGGCATATATGACATTGAGCAAAACCAGAAATGGCTGAATAACAACAAGAGAGATAATGTGGGTTAATCAAGCTTCGCATTAATTTAGAAGTTCAAGTTTCCAGCCCTTGCCAGCTCCTCCTTGAAGCAGTCCCTGGGGTTAGCTGGGAGAATAAAACTCACAATGGACTTGGAGTCAGAAACCATTAGCTGAAGGCCCAGCAGGGTCACTGAGACTTTAGTGTGACCATCTGTAAAACGGGGAGGATTCTATCCACTGCAGGCAACTGTGTTGAGCACAAACTGGCAGCAGGTGGCACTCCCACTAGTATTTCCCCCTGCTGGTCTTTGGTGAAGAAGAAACACCATTCCGTGCTTCCTCCAAGCACAGGGAGAGTGAGGGCAGCTTCACCGTGGCACCCCAGCAGAAGATGGGGCCAACCACCACTCCCTTTGGACTTGCTGGCTCATCAGGCTCTTCTAGAACTTGAATCAAATTGATTTGCAGCAGTCTGTACACAGGGTGGTAGAAGTGGAGAGGCAGGAAAACTGTCATGGCTCCCCCTAGATCCCTGCAGCATTTGTGGATTCTGTTGGACCAGAATATTAGAACAGAGCCTAAGAGCAATGATGGCAATAGCCACACATAACCCGAGGGGCTTTGGCAACCATTCATAGGACTGTTCCCAGACCCTGGTCAATGCACAAGGCAATTACTAACTCCATGGAAGATTACTATCACCAAATGCTCTCAAAAGTTGTTGGGTTCAACAGGATGTGTTAGTAGAAAATGTTGGGGAATGATTTCATCTCTGTACTGTTGTGCTTAAACACTTAGCCTGGAACCTTCTCCCCCTGGGCCAAGTAGGTTTGGTGCTGGACCCTTATCTGATTTGCCTTTTCAGCCCCTAATTCAGAATCATGTGAGATAGCTAAGAACTGCGGCTTTTAAATTTTTTAAGCAGCAGAACATTTTTTTCCTCAAATGACATCTCATCTGAAACTTATGTGTTTATTGTATAATTTCTAATTAATAATATTTATTTTGACAGTCAACCAGTGACAATAATGAGGTTGTTTTGATTAACAAATAAGATTAGATCATGAACCAGGTTATGACAGTTGCATTTTTTATATTAGTTTCAGCATCTGATTTATATCTATAGTTTTTTTTGCTTGTATCATATTAATATGCATAATAACTAACACTTCAGCACTGCTGAGTGCTTCAAACATTTTAACTCACTTAAACCTCAGAACTCTAATAGATAATATTCTCATGCTCGTATGAGGAAGTGGAAGCCCAAAGACCTGGAGAAAATGGCCCCAAATCACACAGCTGGGGTGTGGCCAGAGGTGGGCCAGGTGTGGCCAGGTTGACTTGCTCCATTGTCCATGATTGGATTAACTATTTTCTTGTGGCTCCCAATTAAAAGCCTAACAGAGTTGACCCTTGAACAATAGGGAGGGGGTTTAGGGCACGGCACACTCAAAAATCCACATATAACTTTTGACTCTCCAAGAAGTTAATTTTTATTAGCCTACTGTTGACTGGAAGACTTACCAATGTCAGCTATCGATTAACACATATTTTGTATGTTATATGTATTATATTCTGGATTCTTACAATAAACTAAGCTAGAGAAAAAATATTAAGAAAGTCTGAAGGGGGTGCCTGGGTGGCTCGGTCGGTTGGGCGTCCGACTTCAGCTTAGGTTGCGATCTCACAGCTCGTGAGTTCGAGCCCCGCGTCGGGCTCTGTGCTGACAGCTCGGAGCCTGGAGCCTGCTTCGGATTCTGTGTCTCCGTCTCTCTCTCTCCCCTCCTCTGCTCATGCTCTGTCTCTCTCTGTCTCAAAACTAAATAAACATTGAAAAAAATTTAAAGAAAGTCTGAAGGAAAATACTTTTATAGTACTGTCTTATATTGAAAAAAAAATCCAGTTATAAGTGGACTCGTGCAGTCCAAACCCATGTTGTTCAAGGGTCAGCTGTACATCTAAATATGTAGTTGCAAATGATAACTTTTAACTGCCTGCCCTTCAAACTCAGGCTATTCTTTCGTTAAACTGGGAGGGCAGAAGGGGTTCTATTTGTGCCCTAAACAAATAATAAATCAATAACCTAACCCCAGAAGCACCCCCATTAGGATGCAGGGAACAATTTGAAAATTCCTGACCTAGAGCACCAGGGACATATTGAAGGGACAGTCAGTCTGTCAAAACACACATGCAGGGAACCCTCAGGGGGTAGTAGAGACAAAAGGCGTTCGCTGGCATTTCACCAAATGGAAATCTCTAGTCTCTGGCACTACCAATATTCTCCATTACAAATCTTCCAGCTGGTAAACAGAATGATGCCACTGACATTTAATTGAAATGTCAGCACATTTAGAAAGAGCCCTGATGAAAACTGCCAAGTTAAAGTTATCGCTGATGACTTAAGCTAGATGGAAACAGAAAATCACCACCAATAGCGCACCCCCCCCACCCCCCACCCCACACACACTCTCATATCAGATGGAGAGAAAGAAGAAAGCTTCAGCTGTCCGAGGAAAATTTATAGATCATTTTTAAATGGAGTTTTATTTTAGCTATGAACAACCATGGGGCAATTGGAAAAACTTGTGAAAGTAATCAGGTCTGAGACAGACCAATGCCCATGTAAATCAATTCAACAAGCATACAAGGATTAAATTGCCTTTGGATAGTAATATCACCTTACATTTATTTGCATAGCTTACAGTTTATAGAGGCCATGGTAGATGGCAAAAATAGCCCTAACTCTGCACTTCGGTTCCCTCCACCCTCACTTTATGCCATTGTACCTTTGCAGCTCCCTCCCACCCGGATGCAAGATTTAACCATGTGATCTGCTTTAGCTAATGGGATGTTAGAAGACGTGACATAAGCAGAGGTTTGAAAAGCACCTGTGGGTTTCTACTCATCCTTCCCTGTGCCGTCACCACAAGAAGAACATGCCTGTGGAACAGAGCCAAGGATCCCAACTGTCCCAAGACCATCCTAGATCAGCAATACCTGACTGACTCTCAGTCATATGAAAGAGAGTCCCTCTCAGCAGAGCCAGTTAGGTGACCTGTAGCTAACCACAGTCACATGAGGACACACAGACAGGAGCAGCTAAGCTCAGATCAGCTGGACCCCCCCAGACTTGGAGCTAAGTCAGTGCTTACCATTGTATGCGACTGTGGTTTTGAGGGTTTGGTTAAGCATCACTCTATCTGATGAAGAGACCTGCCTTGTGTGACCTCCTGTGTCCCCTCCTTGGAATGGCACGTGAAACAGGGTTACCTCACCCACTTTATAAATGAGCACCTGTGATTCATACAGGTTAAGTGGATTGACTTTATTTCCACAGCTTCTTCTGATCCCTGGTTCTCTGCTCAGGCTCCAGTCCTGCCTCTCTGAAATCCTTAACCAACAGCATTAACCCAGAGGCTGAATCCATTTTTTCTTTGGATCAAAGCAGCAGTTTTTATAGTTTGAAAGCACAGAGGGAGAGCAGATGTTTCAGAAGTCCTTGGGCCCAAAAGGCAGAAGCTGCAGAAACATTTGGCTCTACAGCCATCCCTGCCCCCAACGCTGGGACACCCCCGTCCTTCCCAGGATTCCACTCGGCTTTGAAGAGATACACGATGCAGGACATTGCCATCTCTCTGTGGCTGATTCCATTCAGAGGCAGAGGCATTCTTCAGATGCTTCACAGAGATCCCTGCCAGGTAGGGAAGCCACTGGAGAGTTGTGGAGAAATGATCAAGAATAATCTTTTTGACCTTGCAACACTCACCTTAAAAATCTACCCTTGCTCCCAATCTCCCCAACTAACATCCAAACTGATATAAGATCCTTTATAACCTAGACCAAGCTATAATTTGAGCATCACCACTGCCTCCCACTTCCCTCCCCAAACTTCTGTTTCAGAATCAGAAATGCCCTGCTCTTTTTGGACAAGTGACCCAAGACCACACATGTAGGGAGTGGCAGCACTGGGCTTCGAACCCAGGCAGGCTAGCTCCACAGTCCATGATCTACGACTCAGGCAGCATTTTGAACTTTTGCCTCTGCTTATACTTCCCGATCTGTTCTGAATGAGCTTTTCTTTTTTTTTTTTTTTTCATTTGCTGAACCTCTATTCTTTCCTATAAGATCACACTCACTTCTTTAAATACTTTAAAGACCTACTCACTTTGTGTGTTCATTCATGCATGTGTTTTATCTGCCTGAGGTTAGGAAGTATCTGAAGGCCCTGCTGCTAAAGCTTTATGGCAGCCAGGTTCATGCAGAGCCTCAGAAATCACAGGGAAATAGTAGACTTTGTTCTATTTTTAGTTGCTCCCAGGTTAAGGGTGAAATATGATGGCCCCTAAGACTGTAGGCTTCATATGTTCAGAAGGAGGGATAGGATTCCTCCCTTTTAGGAACAGGTAATTCTATTTTTTTTAATGTTTATTTACTTATTTTTGAGAGGGAGAGAGAGAACCCCAAGCAGGCACCATGCTGAGCTCTGAGCCCAGCGCTGTGCTCCCTCTCACAAACTGTGTTATTACGCTGAAATGAAGAGTTGGACCCTTAACTGACTGAGCCACCCAGGCGCCCCTAGAAACAGCTAATCCCAAATAGACCCATTTACATTATGTGTGTCTTAAACACCTGCTCACCCAGGAGACTTCACAGGAAAGATAAATCCCCGATTCCTCTAGCCTGTAAAGGTACCGGTCACACTGATTGGAACTGCCTCTTTTCACTGGTCTACTCTTACTTGCTGTGCGCTCATCAAAAAGTAGATGGCCAGTTTTGTTTATCTTTATATTTCCCTTTCTGTCATTCAGCTTCCTCACCCCCATTATTCCTGGCATATATTACAAGCTCAATGCTTACTTGCAGAAAAGTAAAAACTAAACCATGATATTAGGCAGTAGACCCCCAAGGGTTCTTCTAAGAAGTAAAACAGGGGCACCTGGGTGGCTCAATCAGTTAAGCATCCAACTTCACAGTTTCACGAGTTTGAGCCCCACATCAGGCTCTGTGCTGACAGCTCAGAGCCTGGAGCCTGCTTCAGATGTCTCTGAAATCTGCCCCTACCTTTCTCTGTCCCTCCCCTGCTCATACTCTGTCTCTTTCTCTCTTTCTCAAAAATAACTTAAAAATAAAACATAAAAAGAATTAAGTAAAGCACCTCCTCAGAGCCTTTGGTAAGTTCTCCTAAAAAGCTGGGTATGCAGGAGAAATAGCATGTGCTCTAGAGTCAGAAGCTCCTAGCAATATCACTTAATTTCAATGATCCTTAATTTTGTAGTCTGCAAAATGAAGATAGTATATGGTACCATCTTAATACTATCATTGGAAAAGAAAAGAAAAGCTCATTTTTCCAGAACCCATGGCACATTGGGGATGAGAGCAGGGTGGAGAGTGGCAGGCATATTTTGAAAATCTCTCCCCAAAGGATTCTGATATACTAACCCACCTACAATGTGAGAATCGCTAGTCTAGGTCTAAAAAGAGAGTTGGGTTGGGATGGAGTTCTGGGAGAACTTGGAAGTTCATATGGTGGTAAAAGGAGTGGAGTTGACTCCCAGAAGAAGGATGAAGACAGAAAACATGCAGAGGTAAAGGAAGGCCACAGCTGGATGTCCTTGTTATCCATATAGAGGAGGAATAAATATAGGAAAAGGCCATGACGATATCATTGCAGATGTCTCATTGAGCCGGTCTGTTTTTGGGGATTCCATGATCCAAATTCATGGAGAATGTCAAAGGATATAAGAGGACACTCAGGACAATGATTGGGGCAAGACTGCGGGTATAGTAAAACTGTGAAGATGGTTTCATTTGGTCCTGGCCTTGTGGGAAGGAGAGAATCCAAGATAGAGGGATAGGTGTTGACAGTGGAACAGTAAACCAGCAGGCCTGTCACCCCGTCTGCAGGAGTAGAGGCAAGCAGGGACTCTGGCATCCAAAAGAAAGCCCCAGAAAGGATGTCCCGGTGGAACTTCTGAGAGGTGCTCGATTCTCTGGGCTGTGACGTTGATTTAGTCAGGGTCTTAATCATGCCTTTCCTGGAGGAGCCTGCCAACCGGTCTCTGTACCACCCATTTTTGCTTCCTGTTAAGTATCTTCCCAACCACTGTCACCAGAGTGATCTTTTTCCCTTGCTCTGTTTTTACAGGTATATTAAAAGTACAATCAGGGCACCTGGGTGGCTCAGGCAGTTAAGTGTCCTACTCTTGATTTCGGCTCAGGTCATGATCTTGCAGTTCGTGAGTTTGAGGCCCGCATCTGGCTCTGAGCTGACAGCACAGAACCTGCTTGGGATTCTCTCTCTTTCCCTTTCTCTCTGCCCCCTCCCCTGCTCGTGCGTGCATGCGCTCTCCCTCAAAATAAATAAACTTAAAGTATAATCATATATAGATTTATGTATTCAATGTATGAATATATACATATACTATTCTTTGTAATTATTTTATTGAAAGGGGATTGATTATATTATACACACCCTTCTGTATCTTTTCTCATCCAATAAAATCCAGGGAATTCCCTCTAAGTCTGCTGGTCGTTCTCCAATTTATACTTTTTTGTGATTACATAATATTCCACAATATAATGTGCCACAACCTATTCAATTTGGGGCCACTATAAACATCAATAGCCAATTCAGCAAATATATGTATATTTTTATATATATTTATATTTATATTCTTGTATATATTTAATATATATTGATTTATTAATATATTCATATTTATTTCTATTTATATATTATTTTAATTTATTTATTATATATTATATATATTATGTATGTATTTTTTATATTCTATACATATTTATATCTATATCTCTATGTCTATGCCCTTAGAAAATATTATTTTTATTTACTAGGATAGATTAACAAAAGTACGATTGCTAGGTCAATATATGTACTTTGAATTTTAATAATTGTTGCTTGCTAGCTTCCAAAATAGCTCTATCACTATCCCAACCAGCAATATATGAGAACCCTCTGTTCCCCACATCCCTGCCAGCAATAGATATGATAGTTCTTTTTAATTTTTGCCAGTCTGATGGGTGCAAAAAGATATCTCATTGTTATTATAATTTAGACTTCTGTGACTATCAGTGAATTGAGTATATTTGGTGCCATTTGCATATGCCCTTCTATGAATTGTAATTTTGCTACAATTTCTTCTCTTTATTGTGACTTAGTTTTTTTTTGTCAACTTAGAATTTCTCTCTGCAGAGTAGAGGAATTCACCCCATACCTACCATCTGAATTGCAAACATTTCTGAACATTGCATGTCTTATTACTTTGTTTTTGTCAAAACGCATAACCTAGATTTTTTGTTGAGTTATCATTTGTATACCATATACATTTTAAGGGCATAATTCACTGGTTTTAACGTATTCACAAGGTTGTGCGCCCCTCACCACTACCTAATCCTAATTAATACCTAATTCATCACCCTGAAGAAACCCTGCATCCATTAGCAGCCACTCCTCATTTCCCTTTCCCCCCAGACCCTGACAGTCCTAAATCTGCTTGCTCTCTCTGTGGATTTGTGTATTCTTCATATTTTATATAAATGGGATCCTATAATATGTGGCCTTTTGCGTCTGCTTCATTTACTTAGCATAATGTTTCCAGGGTCCATTCACACGGCACGTGTCAAAAGTTCATTTCTTTTCTACGTCTCAACATTCCATTGTATTTTACTTACTCATTCATCAGTTGATGGACATTTAGGTTACTTCCACCTGTGAGCTATTGTGAATAGCGCTGCCGTGAACATCAGATATGAGTTTTTGCACAAACGTGTGTTTTTCACTTCTCCTAGGTCTATACTTAGGAGTGTAACTGCTGGGTCATATGCTAGCTCTATATTTAACTTCTGAGAAACTGCCACGCTAGTTGTTTTCGAAAGAAGCTGCATCATTTTGCATTCCCACCAGTAATGTATGAGGGTTCTAATTCACACACTATCCTAATTTTTTGAAAGTTTGTAAAGGGATTAGTGCTAATCCTTCTCTACAACTTTGATAGAACTCACCAGTGAAGCTACTTGGTCCTGGGTTTGCCTTTGTAGGAAGGGTTTTTTGTTGTTGTTACTAATTCACTGTTTGCTTGTTATAGGTATCTTCAGATTTTTAATTTCTTCTTGAGTCAGCATGAATTTTTCTAGAAATATGTCCATTTTATTTGGATCATTCAGTTTTTCAGCCTATAATTGTTCACAGAATTACCTTATTTTTATTCCATTAAAAATTTTTTTTAATGCTTATTTATTTTTGAGAGAGAGAGAGAGAGAGAGAGAGAGAGAAAGAGCACAAGTCGGAGAGGGGCAGAGAGAGAGAGACACAGAATCTGAAGCAGACTCCAGGCTCTGAACTGTCAGCACAGAGCCCGATGCAGGGCTCAAACTCGTGAACCATGAGATCATGAGGTGAGCCAAAGTTGGACTCTTAACCAACTGAGCCACCCAGGCGCCCCCACAGAATTACGTCATAACCCTGTTGATTATAAGGTCGATAGTAATGTTCCCTTTTGTATTCCTAATTTTAATAATTTGAGTCTTCTTTTTTTTAATTAATCTGGTTAAAGATTAATCAATTTTGTTGATTTTTTTTCAAAGAACCAACTTTAACTTTATTTATTTATTTATTATTTATTTATTTATTGTTTTCCTATTTTCTATTTCATTTATTTCCATTCTAGTCTTTATTATTTCCTTCCTTTCTTCACCTTGCATTTCATTTACTCTTATTTTTCTAGTTTCTTAATTAAAAAGTTGAAGGTTAGGTTTTTGTTTTGAAATCTTTCTTCTTTTTTAATATAGTGCTTTACAGTTACAAATTTTCCTTTAAACACTGTGTTTACGGTAGCCCATAAGTTTTAGAAAATAATTTCTTCATTTTCATTTTTCTCAAACTGCTTCTAATTTCTAATTTTCCTTATGACCTCTCCCTTGACTTATTAGTTATTTAGGGATATTGTGTAATTCCCACTATTTGTGAATTTCTCAAATCAGCTCCTGTTTTTGATTTCTAATCCTATTCCATTGTGGATGGAGAACATGCTTTGTTGATTTCAATCCTTCTAAACTTATTGAGGCTTGTCTTACAGTATAACATATGGCCTGTCCTGGAGGATATTTCAAGTGCATTCAAGAATGTCTATTCTGCTTTTGTTGGGTGGAATGTTCTATAGATGCCTGTTAGATCTAATTGGCTCATGGTGTTGCTCTCTATATAGAAGTCTTCTGTTTCCTTACTCCTCTTCTGTCTAGTTGTTCTATCCATTTTTAAAAGTGATATGGGGGGGCCTGGGAACCCAACTTGGGCTCAGGTCATGATCTCATGGTTTGTGAGTTCAAGGCCCATGTCAGGCTCTGTGCTGACAGCTCAGAGCCTGGAGCCTGCTTCGGATTCTGTGTCTCCCTCTCTCTCTGCCCCTCCCCCACTTATGCTCTGTCTCTCCCTGTCTCTCAAAACTGAATAAACGTTAAAAAAAATTTTAAGTGAGATATTGAGGGCTCAACTACTATTGTTATCTACTTTCCCTTCAATTTGTCATGGATTTTGCTTCATGTATTTGGGTCTGTTGTTAGGTGTATATGTGTTTATATTTGTCCTAATAACAATTTTTGTCTTGAAGTCTAATTTTTGGTATGACTATAGCCATTACAGCCCTTTTGGTTACTGTTTGCATGCTATACTTTTCCATCCTTATACTTTCAACCCATGTATATCTCTGAATCTAAATTATGTCTCTTAGAGGCAGCAAACAGTGGTGTTTTTTTTTTTTTTGTCTATTCTGCCAATCTCTGCCTTTTGATTGGAGTTTAATAATTTACATTTAATATTTAATTCATTTGCATTAATTACTAATAAAGTATTATTTATTTTTGCCACTCTGCTATTTTTTTTTTGTACATGTCTTTTTTGTTACTCTGTTCCTTCGTTTCTATGTCCTTTTGTACTAAATAAATATCTCCTTGCATACCTTCATTTCTTTGTCACTTCTTTCACTATATATTTTGTAGTTATTTTCAGAGTAGTTACCCTGGTGGCTGCCAGGCTATTGGGTTCCACTGTGACAGTGGGCTGCTGGTTTTCATGAGAGCTGCATGGGGTGAGGGAGATGAGAATATGACAAGTTAAATGTTTCCTGTTCTTACTAAATTTTAGCCATTTTTCTTATATAGATGCCCACTGAATTTCTGTATGCCTCTGGTTAATTTTCAGAGTTCTGAAAAAGTTGATTCTGAACATTTACTAGTGTTATTATTGCGTTTATCGAGGAGAGAATTTTAGAGGGTCTTACTCTATACCATTTTCACTGATATTTCTATTGTAGCCTTTTTTTCATGTAAAGTTACTTTTAATTTGTATTTTCATATGATGACTTTAATTTATATATAATCAAATATGTCTATGCTGTACTTTCTTAATTCAGGGTGTTCACTTGCATTAGTAGAGTCTCTTCAACCTTACATTGTAGTCTCCTACGTTAATATTTATAGATATAGATAAATACCATATATATTATATATGTGTGTATATATATATATATTTGTGCATATACACACATGCACATACACATATATTGAATTTGTTGATATAATAATATATATTGATATAGTGGGTTGTTTTGATAGATTTTTTTTAAATGTTCATTTTTTTTGAGAAAGCACAAGCAGAGGAAGGGTGGGGGGGGAGGGGCAGAGGCGGGACAAAGGATCTGAAGCGGGCTCCGCACTGACAGCAGTGAGCCTGATGCAGGGCTCGAACTCATGAACCGTGAGATCATAACCTGAGTTGAAGTTGGATGCTCAACAGACTAAGCCATCCAGGCACCCTGATAGATTCTTTAATATTAAGCCACCTTACTATAAAATATGCTTAATCATAATAAATTATTCTTTAGATCACTGCCAAATTTTATTTGCTATTTCATTTAGAATCTGCACCTAATTAAGGTATTAGGAATTTTGCACCTAATTAAGGTATTACGAATTAAGTGATATTGGGATATGGTTTTCCTTCTTTGTTGTCTTTGTCAAGCTTCTTTCTAGCATCTGGAGTAGTTAAGTAAGAATTTACCTATTCTTATGTTATATAAAATCCAAGCTTATAGGCCAGGTGACTTTTTTCAATGAAAACTCACTAATCAGGGGCACCTGGACGACTCAGTTGGTTACATGTTTGGCTCTTGGTTTCAGCTCAGGTCATGGTTCCAGGGTTGGAGGATTGAGCCCTGTGTCAGGCTCTGCATTGAGTGTGGAGCCTGCTTGAAATTCTCTCTCTCTCTCCTTTTGCCTCTCTTCCTAGCTCTCTCTTCCTCTCTCTCTGTCTAAAAAGCAAAACAAACAAACAAACAAAACCCTCACTAATCAGTTTACCTATTTCTTCTCTAATAGTTGATTAAGTCAAGGTTTCCATTTCCTTTTAAACCAATTTTAATATGATATGTTTCCATGGAATTAATACATTTACTCTAAGTTTTAAATTTTGTGGTGCCTGGGTGGCTCAGTAGGTTGAGCATCTGACTCTTGTTTAGCTCAGGTCATGATCCTAGGGTCGTCAGATCAAGCCCTACATTGGTCTTTATACTGAATGTGGAACCTGCTTAAGATTCTCTCTCTCTCTCTCTCTCTCTCTCTCTCTCTCTGCCCCTCTCCCTGGCTTGTGCTGTCTCTAAAATTAAATTCTTAAAAATTTTTAAAAATTAAGCTTTAAATTTTGTTAGTATACAATCCAAGCATGTAATGGGTAATGGCAGCGCATGTCTCCTTTTTTTACTTTTAATCTTGTCTATTTTTATACTCTCTTCTTTTCTCCCTTAGCAAGCTTGCAAGAAGTATATCTGTTTTATTGGTTTTCTCAAAAAATCAGATTTTGGATTTCTTTATTCTTTCTATTTTTGAAACTTCCAGTTTGGTGATTTCAAAGAGGAAATTAAACAAGAAATTACTTACTACCTTCATACCGATGAAAAATGGAACACTCTATACAAAAACAATGCAATACAAGACACTATACAAGCAGAACTTAATTATCGAAGGACACTGAAAAAGAAAATGAAACCAAGTACTCATCTTAAACTAGAAGAACCATGAAATAAACCAATCAGAAGAAAAAAAAGAATAAAGATAAAAGTTAAAATCAAAGAGATCTTTCAAAATACCAAGTCTTCCTTGCTTATATCTTCTATCTCTACCTACAGGTGAAGACCAATTTCTTAGACTAGAGCATGGCACCTAAAGTCATTTATGATTTGTTCCCTATTTGCCATTTAGCCCCATCAGTTGGCACTCCCCAACACACTTCATGCTCCAACAATACCAAATTGCTTGTAGTTCCCAAAATACATTACATTCTCTTTCTTGCCTTCATTTTATTGCATGTACGATTCTGTGTCTGGAATGAATGTTCCATCTTCTTCCACCTGAAAAAATCTTTAGTCTTTCAAACCCAGTTTTATGGCACCCCTGTGGAAAGTTTTTTTGACTTCTCCACCAGATGGAACAAATTTTTCTTCTTCCAAGCTACATCACCTTTATACCCCATATCCCTATTTCTTCCCTCAATTCTAGGACATCATTCTCCCCTAGCATTCATTCTGAATTTCTTAACTTGTCTCCTTCTGCATGATTTTCATCAGTGTGACTTAGTCTTCTTCATTCTTTTTATGATTGGACTCATGCATTCTCATGGCTTCAATTTATATACCTGGGGTGACAATTCTCCAACCACTGGCCCCAGCCTGGACTCATCTTAGAGATCGAAGCTGACACTGCTAACTATGAACTTACTAGCTGTCCCATAGGCATCTCATATCCAACTGCATGATTTTCCTTCTGTATTCTCTGTCTTTGAGAATGATTTAAATAGCTCTCAAGTCACTCAGTCTGTAAATGGTACATCTTTGCCTCTTTCTCGTTCACTGCTCATGTCATCAGATCTTGTTTGTGCCTCTGAAATGCCTTTCAAATCTGTCTCCTTGTCTTCATTACCGCAGCTATGGCCCTGCGTCCATTCTCATCATCTTTTTCTTAGACTACAGTAATAACATTCTAATTGCTTTCTCAGCAGCCAGCCTCTTTCACGCTAATGTATTCTTTACTTGGTTTTAGTTCTTGTTTTAGTTCTAAAACATAAATCTGGTAATGTTTCTCCACTAAAAAAAGTCTTTGTTCGTTCCCTACTACCCCAAAGGACAAAGTGCAATCTCTTAAGGACCACACTTAAGACCCTGTACAATCTTTTAAGTTTGTATCTTATCAAGTTTATGCCCAGTTTTTCCTCACTATGCACCCCACACTTCAGGCACACAGGATTGTCCATTTCTTAAGACCATATTATTCACTGATATTTTTGGCTGTTTAATACCTGTCCACTTGTCTGCAAGCTCCATGAAATCAGAGAGCCTGTCTTATTTACTGTTTTATCCTCAGTGCCCCCAAACCATTTCAGGCAGGTTGCAAGTGAATGAATGCACTTCCACACTTCTTCACCTTTGTTGTTCCCTTTACCTGCCCTTTCCCACATCTTCTCAGTGGTGAGTGTCTGTCTCTTCCCTATCTTCAAGGCCTAGCTCAAATACCAACTTCTCCATCAAGGCTGACCTAAACACATCCTTCCCCAATTCAAAATGAGTGACTTTCCTTGTCTGGGCTCCTAAAACATTTTCTCCAAAATGCCAGTTTAGCATTTACCTCTTGTACTATAATTATTTAAGTATGTTTCATAGTTCTGTTTCACTAGACCTGAACTCTTAGCAGGGAGGGCAATGAGTCTCATTCATGGGCAGTTTCAAGCACCGAACTTCATACTGAATAAAGTACTCAATCAGAATAAATGTTTGAGCTGAAAGAATGTGGACTGAGACTTCTGCCTTTGGATGACATAAAGTCTCATTCCCAATTCGGACAGGAATCCTCCTCTGCAGAGTACCTCTTCGGACTGTCTCTCTTGTTCACCTACAATTCTCTTTCGCTGAAGCATCAAACCACAGTGTCAGAATTGGAAGGGGAAACTGAGGCCCCATCATTGAAGTGACCTGTCCAAGGCCACACAGTAAGGGTAAGAGCCAAGGCCAGGACCAGATCTGCTTTCTTTCAGGCTAGTATCTTTCTTTGCATCGCTTCCACTTTGCATCACTTCCAACCAGTTGCTTTCCTAATGGGGGACAAGGCAAAAATGTCAGGGAATGAGAGGAAATTCACAGGCCAAGTGTAAGTAATGACATGAAGTATGTCTGTGTGTGTATGTAGTTTCTTGTCTCCTTTCTTTTTTTATTTATTTTTTTAATGTGTATTTATTTTTGAGAGACAGAGAAAGAGAGCACATGAGCGGGTGAGGGGCAGTGAGATAGAGAGGGAGACACAGAACTTGAAGCAGGCTCCAGGCTCTGACCTCTCAGCACAGAGCCCAACGCAGGGCTCAAACCCACAAACCGTGAGATCATGACCTGAGCCAAAGTTGAGCACTTAACCGACTAAGCCACCCAGGCACCCCATTTCTTGTCTACTTTCTAATCTACCCACAGCCCTCTGTGTATTTTCATTAGACTCCTAGAAGGGAGCAGAGAAGTCCCTGATTTTGACAGGAGCCATGACGAAAGAAGTCATCACTCCTGACCCTTCCCAAATCACTCACCTTCTAGAAGATGCCCAAAGCTCATTGGCTGAGACATGCTGCATCACACCAAGGTCAGAGGTGAGCCCTGGACAAGAAATCCAACAGCCTTGTAATGTCACTGTTGCCAGGAACCTAGATCCTTATTCAGCATGGAAGATGACAAGCCTATGTCCAATCTCACTCCATCACCCTGGCAATCTCACTCCTTCACCCTGCTGTCACCCTGGCAGACAGCAAAATGGCAGCCTCTGACTTCTGTCCTGCTCTGGCCCCCTATGGCCCAGAGAGAGAGCAAAGAATAGCTCAAAGGGGTGTCAAGTACCAGCATCCTCCAATATCAAATTAAAAAAAAAAAAAAACCTACATTACCCTCAATAGACATGGTTTTATTGTAATTGCTTGGAATTTGAATAGCACACCATAACCATCCCCATAAATTGGACTTCTTTAGATTTATTAAGCTATTTATTGAATGGTGGGTAATAAACACTCAGGATTAACAGCTCTGCAACTGCTCTGAGCCAGTTACATACAGAGTTGCTAAACTCCCATAAAATAATTATGAATCAGTTACCATGCTGACAAACCATAATTGTCAAAAGTTCAATGCAGACTCAGGGCCTTATTTAAAAGTTTGTTCTTGTTTGCAGCTTTGAATCTCATCTTCCGGTCTCCTGACATTCTCTTTCATTTCTCTTTCCCTACATTCTTCCTGTTTCCTCTGTCTTCTTCTCCTCTCCCACAGACCTTCCTTTATTTCATTTGTAATATATGAAGATAGTGTGGTTTCAAGGAAGGAGCAGAGATGTGGGGTCCGAGACATCTGAACTCAGGACAAGGGTCTGCCACCTGCTAGCTCTGGGACCCTGGGCAAGTCACTTCTCTTGGCTCTATCTCTTTAGACATAAATAGGGAGGCATAAGTAGAGCATCCAGGATATAGGTGGCTTTTTGGCTTCCTTCCCTTCTCTTTCTACTCCAGCTCGGTCCATGCCAGGCATGACTGCTATGCTGGCTCTCCCACAGTTCACTCTTCTCTCCCCCATGCCTCCTCCAACCTAACAGCTCAGCAGGACTGTCAGGACCTTCCACAGTTTGGCCCACTGCCTTCCAACTTGTTAACTTCATCACTTTAGCTGAGACCCTAGTATTACCTGGATTTTAATTCAAATCCTGTAAAAGTAATTTTTTAAATTGTGGTAAAACATATATAACATAAAATATGCCATTTTAATCATTTTGTAAGTGTACAGTTCAGTGACATTAAGTACATTCACATGGTTGTGCAACTGCCAACACTATCCTTTCCAGAACTCTTCATCTTGCAAAACTGAAACTCTGTACCCATCAAACATTGATTGCTCCCTCCTCCCAGCCCCTGGTCACATCCATTCTACTTTCTGTCTCTATGAATTTGACTACTCCAAGTACCTCCTATCAGTAGAATCGTACAGTATCTGCCCTTTTGTGTCTGGCATATTTCACTTACCATAATGTCCTCAAGGCTTATTCACATAACTGTGTGTCAGAATTCCCTTCCTTTGTAAGGATGAAGAGTATTTCATTGTATGTATATACCACATTTTTACTCATTCATGCATTGATAGACACTTGGGTTGCTTCCATTTGTTGACTATTGTGAATAAGGCTGCTATAAACATGGGTGTAGAAATATCTGTTTGAGTCCCTGCTTTTAATTCTTTTGGGAATAAACCCAGAATGGAATTACTGGATCATATGGATTATATTTAATTTTCTGAGAAACTGCCATACTGTTTTCCATAGTGGCCAAAAAAAATTTCTAAAAATATCCTTTCATTAATTTTAAGGGTAATATACATATTTTGTGAACACTTTGGAAAGTATAGAAATGACTGTAGAAGAAAATAAAAGTTACCCATAATATCACTGGTCAGAGATAAGCAGTATTTACATTTTGAAATAATTCTGTCTAATCCTTGTTCTCTATAACTTTCCCCTTATGGGCTTAGCCTGATTTTATTTGTGTTTCTCAAACAGAATTATTTAGATAGTGCTATCTATGTGATTATGATTTTTTTCTTTTCTTTTGCTTCACATTATACTGTGAGCATTTCCCCATGTTGTTAAATGGTGTGTGTGTGTGTGTGTGTGTGTGTGTGTAAATGGCTATATGGTATTCCATTGCATAAATGTTCCATTATTTATAGAGCATAGCTAAATTAGATCAATAAAAGCATCTATTAAAATTTATTCTTATATAAAATTTTTAGCTTTATTAAGTTATAATTGACATATAAGGTTGTGAAAGGTTAAGATTTACAATGTTTTGATATGATACACTTATATATTGTGAAACGATTACCACTAAAGTAGCATTAGTTAACACTTCCATCAACTCCCATGATTATAATTTCATTTTGTGGTGAGACTATTTAAGATCTTCTCTCTTAGTAACCATTCAAGTATATGATACAGTATTGTTAACTATGATCACCATTATGTATATTAGATCCCCAAAACTTATTGGACTTTATAATTGACAGTTTGTTACTCTTTTTTTTTTTTCACAAGAAAATAGCATTTTATTGAAAAATACAGTGTATACTATAATCATGTGTTTATACTCAGGTCACTCATTTGTATGATATTAAAATTTTATGGTTGAGCTGTTCTCTGAAAGATCTGGTACCCTGAAAGCACTCATTTAGTCAAGGTTTTTCATACCCTGACATATTTTACATTTTTTTTCTTTTTTTTTAGTTTTATTTTCTATTTTTTTAATTTACATCCAAATTAGTTACCATATAGTGGAACAAAGATTTCAGGAGTAGAATCCTTAAGGCCCTTTACCCATTTAGCCCATCCCCCCTCCCACAACCCCTTTTGTTGTCCATATTTATGAGTCTCTTCTGTTTTGTCCCCCTCCCTGTTTTTATATTATTTTTGTTTCCCTTCCCTTATGTTCATCTGTTTTGTGTCTTAAAGTCCTCATATGAGTGAAGTCATATGATTTTTGTCTTTCTCTGACTAATTTCACTTAGCATAATACCCTCCAGTTTCATCCACATAGTTGCAAATGGCAAGATTTCCTTCTTTTTGATTGCCGAGTAATACTCCATTGTATATATATACCACATCTTCTTTATCCATTCATCCATCGATGGACATTTTGGCTCTTTCCATACTTTGGCTATTGTAGATAGTGCTGCTATAAACATGGGGGTCCATGTGTCCCTTCAAAACAGCACCCCTGTATCCCGTGGATAACTGCCTAATTATGCAGTTGCTGGGTCGTAGGGTAGTTCTATTTTTAGTTTTTTGAGGAACCTCCATACTGTTTTCCAGAGTGGCTGCACCAGTTTGCATTCCCACCAGCAGTGCAAAAGAGATCCTCTTTCTCTGAATCCTCGCCAACATCTCTTGTTGCCTGAGTTGTTAATGTTAGCCATTCTGACAGGTGTAAGGTGGTATCTCCTTTTGTTTTGATTTGTATTTCCCTGATGATGAGTGATGGTGAGCATTTTTTCCTGTGTTGGTTAGCCAACTGGATGTCTTCCTTGGAGAAGTGTCTATTCATGTCTTTTGCCCATATCTTCACTGGATTCTTTGTTTTTTGGGTGTTAAGTTTGATAAGTTCTTTATAAATTTTGGATACTAACCATTTATCTGATATGTCATTTGCAAATATCTTCTCCCATTCTGTCGGTTGCCTTTTAGTTTTGCTGATTGTTTCCTTCACTGTGCAGAAGCTTTGTATTTTGATGAGGTCCCAGTAGTTCATTTTTGCTTTTGTGTCCCTTGCCTCTGGAGACGTGTTGAGTAAGAAGTTGCTGCAGCCAAGATCAAAGAGGTTTTTGCCTGCTTTCTCCTCAAGGATTTGATGGCTTCCTGTCTTATTTTGAGGTCTTTCATCCATTTTGAGTTTATCTTAGTGTATGGTGTAAGAAAGTGGTCCAAGTTCATTGTTCTGTATGTCGCTGTCCAGTTTTCCCAGCACCACTTGCTGAAGAGACTGTCTTTATTCCATTGGATATTCTTTCCTGCTTTGTCAAAGATTAGTTGCCCATACGTTTGTGGGTCCATTTCTGGGTTCTCTATTCTGTTCCATTGATCTGAGTGTCTGTTCTTGTGCCAGTACCATACTGTCTTGATGATTACAGCTTTGTAGTATAGCTTGAAGTCTGGGATTGTGATGCCTCCTGCTTTGGTTTTCTTTTTCAAGATTGCTTTGGCTATTCAGGGTCTTTTCTGGTTCCATACAAATTTTAGGATTGTTTGTTCTAGCTCTGTGAAGAATGCTGGTGTTACTTTGATAGAGATTGCATTGAATATGTAGATTGCTTCGGGTAGTATTGACATTTTAACAATATTTGTTCTTCGTAACCAGGAACATGGAATCCTTTTCCATTTTTTTGTGTCTTCTTCAATTTCTTTCATAAGCTTTCTATAGTTTTCAGTCTATAGATTTTTCACCTCTTTGGTTAGATTTATTCCTAGGTATTTTATGGTTTTTGGTGCAATTGTAAATGGGATTGATTCCTTGATTTTTCTTTCTGTCGCTTCATTGTTGGTGTACAGGAATGCAACTGATTTCTGTGCATTGATTTTATATCTGGCAACTTCGCTGAATTCATGAATCAATTCTAGCAGTTTTTTTGGTGGAATCTTTTGGGTTTTCCATATAGAGTATCATGTCATCTGTGAAGAGTGAAAATTTGACCTCCTCCTGGCCGATTTGGATGCCTTTTATTTCTTTGTGTTGTCTGATTGCAGAGGCTAAGACTTCCAAAACTATGTTGAATAACAGTGGCGAGACTGACATCCCTGTCTTGTTCCTGACCTTAGGGGGAAAGCTCTCAGTTTTTCCCCATCAAAGATGATATTAGCATTGGGTCGTTCATATATGGCTTTTATGATCTCGAGGTATGCTCCTTCTATCCCTACTTTCTTGAGGGTTTTTATCAAGAAAGGATGCTGTATTTTGTCAAATGTTTTCTCTGCATCTATTCAGAGGATCATATAGTTCTTGTCCTTTCTTTTATTGATGTGATGAATCACATTAATTGTTTTGCGGATATTGAACCAGCCCTGCATCTCAGGTATAAATCCTGCTTGGTCGTGGTGAATAATTTTTTTAATGTATTGTTGGATCCGGTTGGCTAATATCTTGTTGAGGGTTTTTGCATCCATGTTCATTAGGGAAATTGGTCTATAGTTCTTTTCAGTGGGGTCTTTGTCTGGTTTTGGAATCAAGGTAATGCTGGCTTCATAGAAAGAGTTTGGAAGTTTTCCTTCCATTGCTCTTTTTTGGAACAGCTTCAAAAGAATAAGTATTAACTCTTCCTTAAATGTTTGGTAGAATTCCCCTGGAAAGCCATCTGGCCCTGGACTCTTGTTTTTTGGCAAATTTTTGATTACTAATTCGATTTCCTTACTAGTTATGGGTCTGTTCAAATTTTCTATTCCTTCCTGTTTTAGTTTTGGTTGTGTATATGTTTCTAGGAATTTGTCCATTTCTTCCAGATTACCCATTTTATTGGCATAAAATTTCTCATAATATTCTCTTATTATCATTTTTATTTCTGTTGTGTTGGTTGTGATCTCTCCTCTTTCATTCCTGATTTTATTTATTTGGGTACTTTCCTTTTTCTTTTTGATAAAACTGGCTAGTGGTTTATCAATTTTGTTAATTCTTTCAAAGAACCAGCTTCTGGTTTCATTGATCTGTTCTACTGTTTTTTTGTTGTTGTTGTTTCGATAGCATTAATTTCTGCTCTAAGACAGTTTGTATTCTTTGACCAACATTTCCCCATTTCTTCCAGCCTCCAACCCTTGGGAACCACCATTATACTCTATGTTTCTATGAGTTCAGCTTTTTTAGATTCCACATATAAGTGAATCCATATATTTGTCTTTCTTTGACTTATTTCATTTACTTCAATGGCCTCAAGTTCCATCCATTTTTGTCACAAATGGCAAGATTGCCTTCTTTCCCTTGATGTAATAATATTCCATTTTATATATATACCACATCATCTTTATCCATTTATCCATTAATAAGAATTTGGGATGTTTCCATATCTTGGGTGTTGTGAATAATGCTACAATGAACACAGGAATGCAAATAACTCTTCAATTTCCTGATTTCATTTCCTTTGGATCTATACCCAGAAGTGGGACCTCTGAATCTTAGGGTAGTTCTGTTTTTAATTTTTTGAGGAATCTCCACAGTTTTCCTTAGTGGATGAACTAATTTTCGTTCCCACCAATGGGGTACATTTCTCCACAACCTCACCAACACCTATCTCTTGTGTTTTTGATGATAGTCATTATAACAGGTATGAGAGGATATCTCATTGTGGTTTGAGTTTTCTTTCCCTGTTGATAGTGATGTTGAGCATCTTTTTATGTACCTGTTAGATGTCTTCTTTGAAAAAATATCTATTCAGTTCTTCCGCCCCCTTTTAAATTGGATTGTTTTTTTTTTCCTTTTTTTGCTTTTGTGTTGTAGGAGTTCTTTTTGTATTTTGGATTTTAACCCTTATCAGACATATGAGTTGCAAATATTTTTTCCTGTTCAGTAGTATGCCTTTTTATTTCATTGCTTCTTTTGCTTCATAGAAGCTTTTAGTTTGATATAGTTCCATTTATTAATTTTTGCTTTTGTTCTCTGCAATTTTGGTGTCATAGTCACATCCAAAAAATCATTGCTAAGTCCATTGTCAAGGATCTTTCCCCCTATGTTTTCTGCTAGGAGTTTTTAGTATCAGGTCTCATGTTTAAGTCTTTAATTCCATTTCAAGTTAGTTTTCGTGAATGGTGTTACCAATTTCATTCTGTATGTAGTCATTCAATTCTCCTAATACCATTTATTAAAGAAACTAGCCTTTCCCCCATTAAACATTCTTGGCTCCCTTGTCAAATGTCAGTGAATGATATTTGCATGGGTTTATTTCTGGGCTCTGGGCTCTATTGGTCAATGTGTCTAATTTTATAGCAGTATTGTACTGATTTTATTTCTATAGCTTTGTAGTATGGTTTGAAACCAGGAAGTGTGGTGTCTCCTGCTTTGTTATTCTTTCTTAGGATTTCTTTGGGTATTAGGTGTCTTTGTGATGCCCTACAAATTTTAGGATTATTTTTTCTATTTGTATGGAAAATGCCACTGGAATTTTGGCAGGGATTGCATTGAATCTATAGTTTTGGATAGTATGAACAACTTTAACAATATTAACTCTTCCAAACCATAAATATAGGATATCTTTCCATTTATTTGTTTCTTCCTCAATTTCTTTCATCATTCTTAATAGTTTTCAGTATACATATCTCACCTGCATTTTGCACCTTATTGCATTTTGATGCTATTGTATGTGAATGACATTGGAGTTTTTATTTATTTTGGGGGGCAATTTGTTGTTAGTGTATAAAAATTCAACTGATTTCTATATATTGATTTTGTGCCCTGTACCTTTACTAAATTAATTTATTCTAGCAGTTTTCAGGGGCAGTCTTTATGATTTTCTATTTAAGATCATATTATCTGTGAACAAAGATAATTTTATATCCTTTCTAATTGGATTTATTTTATTTATTATATATATATATATATATATATATATATATATATATATATATATATGTATTTTTTTGCCTGACTGCTTTGCCTAGGATTTTAGTGCTATTTTGAATAGGGATAGTGAGAATGGGCACCCTTGTCTTATTCCTGATCTTGGATGAAAAGCTTTCAACATTTCATCATAGAGTATGGTGTTAGCTGCAGGGTTATCATGTATAACCTTTATTGTTTTGAGATATGTTCCTTTTATACTCAATTTGTGGGGAGTTTTTAACATTAAATAATGTAGTTGTCAAATGCTTTTTCTGCATCTATGGAGATTTCCATATGATTTTTATCATTTATTCTATTAATGTGGTGTATCACATTTATTGATTTTATATATGTTGAACCATCATTGTATCTTGGAGATAAATTCTACTTTATCATAATATCTGACCCTTTTAATGTGCTGTGGAATTCAGTTTGCTAATATTTTGTTGAGAATTGTTGCATTATATTCATCAGGGATATTTGTAGTGTTTGTTTGTTTGTTTGTGTTTGTTTTTGTTTTTGTCGTTTGTGTAGTGTCCTTACCTGGCTTTGGTACCAGGGTGATGCTGGCCTTGTGAAATTAGTTTGAAGTATTTGTTCCCCTTCAATTTTTTTGAAGAATTAGAGGATTGGCATTAATTCTTCTTTAAATGTTTGGTAGAAATCACCAGTGAAATAATCTGGTCCTTGGCTTTTCTTTGTTGAGAAGTTTTTTATTACTGCTTAGCTGTCCTTGACTATTATTGGTCTGTACAGATTTTCTATTTCTTCCTGATTCACTCTTTGTAGGTTGTATGCTTCTAGGAATGTATCAATTTCTTCTAGGTTATCCAATTTATGGGTATATCGTTGCTCATAGTAATCTTTCATGATCCTTTGTATTTTTGTGTTGTCAGTTATAATGTCTCTTCTTTCATTTTTTATTTTATTTGAGCTTCTAAGAATGAATCCATTTCTTCTAGGTTATCCAATATATGGATATATAATTGTTCATATTAATCTCTTATGATCCTTTGGATTTTTTGTGGTATCAGTTACAATATCTGTTCTTTCATTTTTTATTTTCTTTATTTGAGCCTTCTCTTTTATTCATAGTCTAGTTAAAGTTGGGTCAATTTTGTTTATATTTAAAAAAAAAAACAACTCTTGGTTTGGTTGATCTTTTCTATTTTTTTTCTGGCTCTTTCTTTCTTTCTTTCTTTCTTTCTTTCTTTCTTTCTTCCCCACTCTGGTCTTTATGATTTTCTTCCTCCTGCTAACTTTGAGCTTAGTTTGTTCTTGTTATAGTTCTTTGAGGTGTAAAGTCAGGTTGTTTATTTTATGTTATATCATGTTGATGAATTGGCCCCTTTATCATTATAGAATGACTTTATCTCCTGTTACCATTTTCGGCTTAATGTCTATTTTGTCTGATAAAAGTATAGCTAGCTACCCTCACTCTTTTGATTTCCATATGAATGAAATATCTCTTTCCATCCCCTCACTTTGAACCTATGTGTGTCCTTAAAGCTAAAGTGAATCTCTTGTAGGCAGCATATAATTTGATCTTTTTGTTTTTTAATTTATTCAGCCTTTTCATTGGGTAATTTAATCCATTTACATTTAAAGTAATTATTGATTGGTCAGGATTTATTTTGCCATCTTATTAATTATTTTCTAGCTTTTTGTAGTTCTTTTGTTCCTTTCTTTCTCTTTTGCTACCTTCCTTTATGAGTTGATTTTCCATAGTGTAATGCTTTGATTCTCTTCTCTTAACCTTTTGTGAATATTGTATGGGTTTCTTTTCATAGTTACCATGAGGCTTGTATAAAATATCTTATAGATACAGCAGTCTATTTTACACTGATAACAATGTGATAACAATCACATATAAAAACACTACATTTTTGGTGTCACAACTTATCTCTTTTTATGCTGTGTATCCACTAACAAATTATTATAGCTATAGATATTTTTTATTATGCTCGTCCTTTAACTTTTATGCTAGAGTTAAGTGATTGATACAGCACTGTATTATAGTATTAGGGTATTTTGAATTTGACCATTTACTTACCTTTATCAGTGTATTGTATATTTTCATAAGTTTTCATGTTACTGATTAGTGTTCTTTCATTTCAGCTTGAAGAACTCCTTTTAGCATTTCTTATGGCAGATTTAGTGGTGATGAATGAATTCCATCTTTTTTTTTAATTTTATTTTTTTTTTTTTTTGTCTTGGAAAGTCTTTACCTGTCCTTCATTTCTAAGGATAACTTTGATGGAATTTTTTGGTTGGCAGGATTTTTTCCTTCAGCACTTTGAATATATTATCCCACACTTTCCTACCCTGTATGGTTCCTACTGAGACATCCACTAATAACCCTACGGGGGTTACCTCGTAAGTTACAAGCTTTTTTATTTTTTTTTCTCTTGCTGTTTTTAAGATTCTCTGCTTTTGATTTTTGACAGTTTTATTATAGAGTGGCTTGGAGAGAATCCCTTTAATTTTATTTTGTTTGGTGACCTATGAGCTTTGTAAACTTGGATATCCAAGTCTTGCCCCGGATTTGGGAAGTTCTCAGCCATCGTTTCTTTAAATAAGCTTTCTGCCTCCTCTTCTCTCTATTCTTTTTTTGGAACTCCAATAATTTGCAAATTGGTTCATCTGAAGTTGTCCTACTGATCATGTAGGCTTACTTTACTCTTTTTCATTCTTTTTCCTTTGTCCCTCTTGGACTGGATAATTTCAAAGTTCTGTCTTCTATCTCACAGATTCCTTTTTATGCTTGACCCATTCTTCTGTTGGTGCTCTCTATTGCACTTTCACATCATTCATTGTATTCTTTAGCTCCAGAATTTCTGTTTGGTCCTCTTCTGTGATTTCTATCTCTTTGTTAACTTCTCATTCTCATTTGTTTATTGTTTTCCCAACATTATTGAATTGTCTTTCTATGTTTTCTTGTAGATGATTGAGTTTCCTTAAAATAGCTCTTTTGGATTCTTTACCAGATAAATCACAGATCTCCATGTCTTTGGGCTTGATTACTGGAATATTATTTTGATCCTTTGGTGGTATCATGTATCCTTGAGTTTTCGTGTTCCTTAAAATTTTGCATTGCTGCCTTCATATTTGAAGTAGACGTCATTTCCTCCAGTCTTTACTAACAGCATTCTCCAATGTGTCCAAACTCTTTTGCTTGCTTGCTTGCTTTCTTTCTTTCTTTCTTTCTTTCTCTCTTTCTTTGCTTCTCATTCCTTCCTTCCTTCCTTTCTTTTTTTCTCCAATAGTGTCTCAGAGCTTCTACTCTGGAAACCTGGACTTCCACAAAGACTGTCTTGTCAGTGGGTGATTGTCTACAACAGTTTTCCAAATTTTCACGGATTTTCAGACTACAGCTAAGAGGGACTGGAGCCAATTCATGGGCCACTGCAGGTACCACAACCAGTACCAAGATCTGTATGCATATTACCTAGTGTACAGGTAGGCAAGGCTTCTCCCAATTTTCTTGGTGTATGGTACTGGATCCCATATCTTCCACAAGGGCACCTTTGTCCCTGGATAGATGCTGAATTATTTTTTTTGGCAGGGGGAACAGAAATGAGGGACATCTTATTCTACCATGATGCCTTATAACCCCTTTCAATTAGTGTTCTCCAAAACAAAGTTCTCTTTAGCAGACTCTCCATTTAAAGGATTATACACATATGGACAAACCCAAATACCTGGAATCATCACAAAGAAGATAATCTAACAGTGAAAAAGAGATTGCCTGCATGTTAACCAGTGCTGTTTCTTACTATCTGCATATTTGTTTCCCAAGGACCCAACTAGCTTAAAAAAATACATTTTAATGTTTATTTACTTTTGACAGAGAGAGAGAAAGACAGAGAGTGAGCAAGAGAAGAGCAGAGAAAGAGGGAGACACAGAATCTGAGGCAGGCTCCAGGCTCTGAGCTATCAACACAGAGCCTGATTCAGGGCTTGAACTCATGAACCTGAGATCATGACCTGAGCTGAAGTCAGTCGCTTAACCAACTGACCACCCAGGTGCCCCTAAATAATACATTTTTAAAATAAGTTGCAAAAATGGACCAGTGCACATTGGGAAATCTGCAAGTTTCCAAACTGTGCCCAAATTAAGTCTAGCAAAATCTTACCAAATCTTATTGAAAAAATAAAATGAGATAAAACCAAATACAATAAAATAAAAAATAAATGATTAAAAACTAAAAATCATAGTTTGTCTCAAAAAATTATATAAGTAGATCACAGCTCTCTGAGTTGTCTGCTTAGGTTCACTTCCTCCTTTTGTTTTAACAGAAAAATCCTTGCTATGAAAACTTCTAGAAGCTTCATTCTCACATAAAATTCTGAAAACGAGAGAAATTCCTTTCATCCCACAGTCCACAGCCAATTTTATCCCAGGATCAACCAGGAAAAAGCATACCTTTAAATTACACAAATCCCTGAAGGGTCAAGATCAAACTGTTTGAAGGTCCTGCTGTGATCAATCTGGTTAATTGAGGTGGGATCTTTTACCTAAATGGTTAACCAGACTCAAAAACAAATACATATTTCCTGTTGACATAAGTATTTCTTAGAAATAAGATGCATCTGTTTTTATGATCTTGTTTGCATAGGAAGAATAGTTTTGTGAAGGATTTTCACTTTTAATAGTGAATTTCTTAAGAAAGGGCGTTTTCTTTCTTTATAATTCTTTGAATGGACTTGTAGCTTGGAAAATGAAACCCTGTATTTATTAACTAGAGAAGAAGGAAGGGGAGGACAGGGTGGAGAAAGGAAGTTCCAGTTTACAGTATTTGATGACATATCGCAGAGGTAAAATGCCCCTAGAAGGGAAAGGTCGGCAGAGGTCATGAACTCCTGTGAGATGAGAGGTGGAACAAGCTTCTGGATCTAGGAGTCCAGGGTTTCTTAGATCTATTTCCTTCGGATCTCTCTGTGGTACTTCAGGGACTTCACCTCTAGGGTGGGGTACAAGGAGTGAAACTTATTTGGAAGCCCAAACACATAAAAATAAATTCAACAATTCCATGAGAGCAGCTTGTGTGTGTGTGTGTGTGTGTGTGTGTCTGTGTGTGTGTGTGTATGTTAACATATACATGTCATAAAATTGACCACTCTGTGTACTCATACAAGTGAAACCATATAGTATTTGTTATTTCATGACTGGTTTATTTCATTTAGCATAAAGTCTAAAGGTTTACCTGTGTTGTAGCAAGTGTCAGAATTGTCTTTCTTTTTAAGACCAAATACTAAAAAAAAAAAAAAAAAAAAGAAAAAGAAAAAAAAGAAATTCTCTGTTGAGCAATAGGCTTTTACAAAATTCAACATCTCTTCATGATAAACATTCTCAGAAAAAGACTAAATACTATTTTGTTGTGTATATGTACCACATTTTAAAAATCTAGGGGTGCCTGGGTGGCTCAGTCGGTTAAGCGTCTGACTTCTGACTTCGGCTCAGGTCATGATCTAATGGTTCGTGGGTTCAAGCCCCATGATGGCCTCTGTGCTGACGACTCAGAGACTGGAGCCTGCCTCATATTCTGTGTCTCCCTCTCTCTCTGCCCCTCCCCTGCTTGCATGCTCTCGCTCTCTCTCACTCTCAAAAATAAACATTAAAATTAAAAAAATAAAATCCATTTATTTATCACTGGACATTTGGGTTACTTCCTTCTTTGGCTATTGTGAATAATGTTGCCGTGAACAAATATCTGTTTGTGTCCCTGGTTTCAATTCTTTTGGATATATACCCAGAAGCAGAATTCCTGGGTCATATGATAATTCTGTATCTAATTTTTTGAGCAGCTGCTTTCTTTAGTGTTTTCTGGACTGTTTTCTATAGTGGCCACACCATTGTACGTTCCCACCAGCAGTGTACAAGTCTTCTGTTTTTCCAAGTCCTTGTCAATATGTGGTATTTTCTTTTTTTTTTATGTATAATAGCTACTCGTGTGAGTATGAAGCAGTATCTCATTTTGGTTTTGATTTGCATTTCCCTGATGACTAATAATGTTGATTATCTTTTCTTGTGCTTATTAGCCATTAATATATCATCTTTGGAGAAATATCTGTTCAAGTCTTTTGCTTACTTTTAAACAGAGCAATGCATTTTTTTAAATTATTAATTTTTATTTATTTGGCCTTCCAATTAAAATTTGAAGAAACAGTTCCACTGATTTTTTTTTAAGAAAAATTATATTCAGAATGACTAATCTATTCCATCTTCCCATTTCCAGGCCAGGGCTCTTCAGGTGGGTTCAGAATTGTGCTTTGCCTTACACACAGAAGTGTGTCTTACACACTTCTATGATGTCCATCTCTCCAAATAAAGGTCACATTCTGAGGTACTGGGGGGTAGGATTCCAACATACCCTATTCCGGGTCAGATAATTCAACTCACAACACATTCCAACAGCCTACCCTTGCAGAATGTTGGTCTTGATTCAGATAGGGGTCACTCCAGGTTCATTATTAACATCTCTGGGGCTCAACTTCTCCCCTGTAAAACAAAGGGGCAAGACAAGGTGATCTTAAGACTGTCTTCCAGCTCTAAAATCTCTCTTCCCCTTCATCAACACCTACCCATTTGATGTCTGTTCCCCACGTGCCTGGCTCTCTGCTAAGGATTCTCTCAATGGGTTAAATATTTGAAAAACACTTGAAGCCAGTGAAAATAATTGTCCCCAAAGGTCCCAAGGCTCACTGTTGCCAGCTGAGCTGGGGAGTCCCTGGGCCCTGAAGCCTCAACCCAGCCTGTCCCAAATGTGTCGGGCTCTTGGTCTCGTTATGGGAAAGAATTAAAAAATAGATATAGCACAGCAGGTGAGAAATATAAGCAGGAAAGTTTATTAAAGCAGAAGTACACTCTGAGATGTGAGTGGGAGAGAGAGAAAGAGAGAGAGAGAGAGCTTCATGCACTGGAGGGGTTCGAGTTCCTATCAGATTTCTCTACAAGTATTGTCGGTTGTTGGGGCACCTGGATGGCTCATCTGGTTAAGCTTCTGACTCTTGGTTTCAGTTCAGGTCATGATCTCACCATTTGTGAGTTCGAGCCCCACATTGGGGCTCCATACTGACAGTGTGGACCCTGCTTGGGATTCTCTCTTCCTCTCTCTCTCTGCCCCTCCCCTGCTCTCTCTCTCTGTCTCTCTCTCTAAAAAAAAAAAATACTGCCGGTTGTTAACAAGAGGATCAAATATTCATGACTTGGGGTGGGATGTCTTGGAAGTAGAGTTTCATGCTTTTTCTTCCTTATTTGTTTAGGGGTTAACCTGCTACGTCACCCACCATCTTGGGCGTGTCTGGTTTGATCTGGCTTCTTGTGGTTTTGTTTTCGAGTACTTCCAGGACCAGCCTCTTCCCCGACAGCTGGCCCTGTCTTCCTCTTTGCTGGCCTCCAGGTATCCTGTTAGAACCTAACGAACTGCCTTCTCTAACACCAGGAACTGGACTATGTTTTGAAGCAGATGGGACTTACCAGGGCCCATCCAAGCCCCGTCCTCACTACCTTGGGACTCTGCATGCCCCTTAGTGCTACTTACAGCTTCCCATCTCCTCACACATCTGGTATACCAGCCTTCTTACCCTTCTGCCTCAGCCCTGGTACCTGACCAACAGTGGCCCTCCCTCTGTCTCTCTGGGAGAGCTGCTCATGTAGAACAACAAATGTTGTCCTTGGTGACAAAATTATCCAGTGAGGGCCAGGAAACACACCCACACAGGCAGCCAGCAGCTGACAACAAGTCTCCCTCCAAACATGCAGCAGCCAAGCTCCCAAGTGCTTATTAGCACAAGTGTCTGCTTTGCTAATATCTCCTCACACAGACATTTTGAGCCCCAGGGAAGTGAGACAGACACCCAGGTTTGCACACCCCTCCCTCCACCCCACAGGCCCATCATCATCTGTGAGAGAAGCTGGTGGGAAACACTGGCATGTGCCTTTCCACTGGTGGGAGCACATTTTCCATTTTCTTTTTCCTTTTCTTTCTCCACCCCCTGCTCCTCATGGAAAAAAATTAAACTATAGAAACATGTAAAGAAGGCATGAATATAATCAGCCACAGTCTTACCATGCAGAGGCAGTTATCGTGACATCTTGACATTTTTGCTTCCAGAATTTTCCTGAACCATTGTAAAACGTAGTGGAAATCATATTGAATATATTGAGTCTCATTTATTTTTATAGTCTCACAGCCTTTTGCTAAGGTTGGTTATTAGTCAACTTCATAATGAATATCATTTAGGAGACTGGCAACCCCACTGATGAAGCAGAAATCCAATTTGAGTCAGTTCTTTGTCCTCACTGGTGGTTGTCTTTCACCTTGACTTTGAAATTTCTTCAGACCCAGGGGGGAGTCTTGTTTACTATTACAACACTCCACTCAGATTGCAAGCCCTCCTGCCAGGCCACCAATTAAAGACAAACTGGACAAGGCATTTGTTGGTACTCGAGTGAGAAGAGTGAGGATCTGAGAAGTGAGCAAGTCTGGGACCAAACATGGAGCAACTGTCTCCCCAGGGATAGCACCAGGGTTCTCTCAGCATCTCAGCTACCAAGACAAGCAGCATGAATTGGAGACAAGTCTTTTCCTAAGTGTCCTGTACAGAAAGACAGCTTAGGTGGGCAAAACCCAGCTCACACAAACTCCACTGCCCCAGATACTGCACACCCACTGTATTTAATGCTCAGCAACTCTGCAAGGTACTTATAGATCAACCCCATTGCAAAGACAAATTAATGGAGGCCTAGAGATTTTAATGTCTTGCCTAAAATAAGTAAGGGTCCAAGCTGGGATTCTGATCCAAATCCAGAGATTTTTATATCACACTCAAGTGGCCTCTCAAGGCCATGGAGAAGCCTCTCTTCCTCAAGCAAAGTAGTAAGATATTCATTTCTACTGAAAATTTCTCTCAAAAAATAAAGACCCTGAGTATGGTTGGTACAGTGGGTGAAGTGGTATGACAGGTAGATCCTGGTTCGGGGCTGGGACATTCAGTCCCACATGTCACTCCCTTACCTGCTGCATGTTGACAGCTGGTGGCTCTCAGTCAAGTAGGGAGACTCCGGGTATTGCCCTGAATTGTCCTTGACTGAAGAGTTACCCATTCCAAGGTCACATTGCCTCCCCAAAGGCAGCCTACATCCAGTTACTGGTCCATATAGGGGATATAAAAGGCTTGCCTTCATGCTTCAAAGTGCAACAATTCTTTTTTTTTTTTTTCTTTTCAGATTTCTATTTAAATTCCGGTTAAGTAACATACAGTGCAATATCGGTTTCAGGAGTATAATTCAGTGATTCATCACTTACATACAACACCCAGAGCTCATCACAACAAATGCCCTCCTTAATACCCATCACCCATCTAGCCCATCTCCCCACCTCCCTCCATCAATCCTCAGTTTGTTCTCTATCTTTAAGAGTTTCTTATTGTTGGTTTCCCTCTCCCCCCCATATGTTCATCTGTTTTGTTTCTTAATTCCACATATGAGTGAAATTATATGGTATTTGTCTTTCTCTGACTTATTTCACTTAGCGTGATACATTCTAGCTCCAACCACGTCATTGCAAATGGCAAGATTTCATTATTTTTGGTGACTAATATTCGTGTGTGTGTGTGTGTGTGTACCCCACATCTTCTTTATCCATTCATCAGTCAGTGGACATTTGGGCTCTTTCCATAATTTGGCTATTGTTGATAGTGCTGCTATAATCATCAGGGTTCATATATCCTTTCGAATCTGTATTTTTGTGTCCTTTGGGTAAATACCTAGTAATGCAATTGGTGGATCATAGGCAGATCTTTTTTTTTTTTTTTAATGTTCATTTATTTTAGAGAGAGGGCATGAGAGGGGTAGGGGCAGAGAGAGGGAGAGAGAGAGAATTCCATGCAGGGCCCTCACAACCTATGAGAGCATGACCTGAGCCAAAATCAAGGGTCAGATGCTTAACTGACTGAGCCATCCAGGTGACCCTCTATTTTTTTTTTAATGTTTATTTATTTTTTTGAGGGAGAAAGTGGGGCGGGGAGAGGGGAGAGGCAGAGAGAGGATCTAAAGAAGGCTCTGTGCTGACAGCAGAAAGCCCGATGCAGGGCTCAAACCCACAAACCTTGAGATCATGACCTGAGCAAAAGTCAGATGCTTAAATGACTGAGCCACTTAGGCGCATCAAAGATAGTTCTATTTTTCACTTTTTGAGGAACCTTCATCCTATTCTCCAGAGTGGCTGCATCAGTTTGCATTTCCACCCACAGTGCAAGAGGGTTCCCCTTTCTCCACATTCTTGCCAAAACCTGTTGTTCCTGTGTTGTTATTCTTAGCCATTCTGACCAGTGTGAGGTGGTATCTCATTGTGGTTTTGATTTCTATTTCCCTGGTGATGAGTGACGTTGAGCATCTTTTCATGTGTCTTTTAGCCATCTGGATGTCTTCTTTGGAAAAATGTCTATTCATGTAAAGTGGAATCCTTCTTAAGGTCCATCCAGAGTCTAGACCACCATGGGGTCTTCTGCGACCTTTGTTGCAACAGCCTCTATTCAAGCCCTTCTGCCCAGTGCCTCCCTCTTCCCAGTATTTCTTTCTTCATTGCCTCACAGGCACTGACCCTAATAGCATTCCCCAGTAAACGTTCTGTACATAAATCTCCTTCTCAGAGTCTGTTTCTCAGGGAACTTGCCTTAAGACCTGAGACTATTAATCATTTGCATGCTATGAATGAAGGAGATACAGAAATATACATTTTCCTTCCAGGACTCCTGAAAACTAGCATACTCCCCTAGTACCACACTGAGAGAAGAGGGTCTTCTCTGCAGAGAGGCCTGGGGTTGGGGGGATAGAGCGCTCTGAGAAATAGCAGGCTGGATGGGGTGGTAGAGTTGGGGCCTTTCAGTAGTCAGAGGGGGTAGTTCATGCACTGAGCAATTGGAAATGCCCTTACCCATGAGGGAGAAGGAGAGAAGGACCCAAGGAGGTAAGAGCAAGACTAAACCCATGGTTCTCAATCCAGGCTGCACTTTAGAATCATTCAAGGATCGTTTAAAATATATGACTGCCAGGAGCACCCTCACTCAACCCCAGGTGTCTGACTTGACTGATTTGGGGGAGAATAATTAAAAAAAAATCTTTCCAGGTGATGCTAACGAACAGTCAGGATTGAGAATCATTTGGCTAACAGCGGTGGGCAGGCAGGGCAGTCTAACAACTGCCCCTAAAATCTGCTCTACAAGTTTACTGTGACCAGAAGGCCCTGACTTACCACTGAAGATCCCTTCCAGGGCCCCTGGCATGCTCACAGGAGGCAGCCCTACCTCCTGACCCTGTGAAGGCCCAGTGACCCTCTGACAGCATTAGTGTCCTGGCAGGGTCCATGTGTGCATGTGAGGAGGGGGTGGCCTTTTCTAAGCAGTGGACCAGTGGCCACCAGGGTCACTACAGGGATTGATCCTCAGTGCAGTCTCCTGGGATGCCTGTTAGCTGCGGATTCTCGGGCCCCACCCTAAACCGAAACAGAAAACTCTACATTTTGTAACAACACTCTCCCCCAGTGAATCTTGTGTGTCTAAGTTTGAGAACCACCATTGAGAGCTCACTGCCCGAGAGAGCTTTCTCTCATGCATGAGTTCACTGGCGTGAAAATTTTGCCTCCTCTAAAGGAAAGGAACACTTTCCAGCACACACTAGAGTAGGAGTCAGTTCAGGGTCCCCGATGAGCAGATCAGCTTGCCAACAAGGATCCGAGGATGAGCAGGAGAATCCTCTTCAGCAGATTCTTTCTAGAATCTGCTAGAAACTTTTTTCCTTTCATCAGCTACGGTAAACATCGCTTGTGAGTTGTCCCCAATATTCTTTTTTTTTTTTTTTGCATTGTGCAGTTGAACTGACAGCTTTGCATAATAAAAGGTTAATATGATGAGCAAACAAGAAATGAATAAAGCTTGATTGTTCAGACTTAGGATTTGCAACGGAGCACTCTGTATTCATCTTTAGCTGAGCCCATTGTCCAACGATTGTCCTCTCAAGATACAAATATGGCTCTAGGATGGATAAAAATAGATATTAATAGGTTTGTAGGCAACCTCCCAGTAGCATCTTCTTATCAAGGAAGCACAACTATTTCTTTGACCTCCCTTGTTGGCTTTCTGTAATCATCACTGGCATATCTGAGCTTGGCTACAGTCTGATCTTTATGAGGCATCTCTGAATTCCTCATACACAGTAACACTTGGCAGTTTTAACTTCCTCATTTCATTACCTTGTGATGGTGCCAGGATCCATATTAATGAAATTATTTTGATTATCTTTCATAGATAGTGTGTCAGTGGACAGTTAACAGCCCTGTAAAGGATCTCACGAGGATCCTTGGCTACTTCAGGCCCCAGGGTTTCCCCTTTCTTTCTTCTCTAAGGTTCCTGCCTATTTTCCTTTTTCCTTCTGGGGATTCATTTATCTGCCCTGTTACAGTATTTTTGTCACATTCAAGACTGGCTTAGATGGAGACAAGTCTCTTCAGGACATCCTCTTCTATTGGTACCCCCCAAATGACCTTAGACATCCTTTTTAATTAGTTTTCTTGTTATTATGTTGGAGGACAGATGGAGAAGCCCAGAAATCCATAGGAGGAAGCTGCACTTGTTTAACCTGACTCTGCGGGATCATTTTCTTAGAGGGTCCCAAGGGTCTCTCCCATTGGGTGGGTCTGAGGTCCCCTTTTCAAGGCAACTGACTAAAAATTAAGTGGTCCCACTACAGCCCAATGTGAATTTGGTGATTCAGATCTGATGGATTCCTAGTCCCTGCAAGAACCTGCTTGTTGGTCCTTTATTCTGGGCATGCCCCCTGCTCCTCCCCAACATTTGCTCACCCCAGAGACTGGTCACCAACTTCCTTGGCAAGTGTGACATTTCCCCACCTGTGTACCAAATGCCCTTCCTCTGTCTTTAGGCCATTCTGCACTAACTTTGTGCACTTATTATTTTACTTGTCCCTACTCCACCCCATTTTCTTCCCTTCAGGAGAAAGGATAGGTTTTCCACAAGGCCCCGGCTTAGCTAAAGAATGAAAGTAGGCAATACAACTTACTCCAACCCTCCCTAACCCACCCCCATGTGTTGGCTCACCTAAGCCTTCTTGCCTCAAATTCCTGAGAACTTGTTTACTGGAGATGCAGTCAAAGAAGGAAGTAACAAAGGCAGTCCTATCTCCCGTCTCCTCACCCATGTATAGTCCCAGAACAGTCCTGGTCTGTGCATCCTCCTCAAGCTGCAACGACAGTGCCCACCTTGGACTTTCATGGACCTGGGTGCTCACCAAAGGAGCTCACCCTGAGGGATGCTGGAACACTGAAGGAGGCATAGCAATCACCCAATAACCCTGCCCTGATGTGCACACACGTCTCCCAGAGTGTTGTCTTCCTGCTCCTTCAGCACAATGGGACCTGGGCCTCTCCAGGCCCTCTCCAGGACAGCCACCACATCAGAAGGCAGGGAAGAGGTTCATTTTTTTTTTCAGCGCACCCATTACTAAGGTTTCCACATCAGTAGCAGAGCTCATTTCTCCTTGGCCAAATGCTTCTGTCTTTCTCAATTCAGCAACATGTGGCAACACCAGAAACAAATGTGTCATGCCAGTCTCTGTTGGTTTCTCCAGGCAATACTTAACCATGTGTTGACTGACTTGTTATTGAAACAGAGCTTTAAGAAACAAGTGAAAATGAGTTCCTTTTCCCTCGCTGGTCTCTGGATGTTCCCTTTGTCAGCATCAGGCTGTCCTTTTCTGATCTGGGCTATCATCTGGTCCTTCCTCTACATGCCTCTGGTTTCCACCTGAGAAGTACCCCCTCTCTTCCAAACTAGCTCTCCTAAACTTCCACCAGCAGAGAACTATGTCTGCTTTTACTAAATCATGGCCCCCATTTATTGAACAGTTACTGTGTACGAGACTTAGCATGAAGCAATTTACCTGTCTTTGCTTTTTTCATCCTCAATGATGTCTGCTGAGTTAGATTCTATTATCTAGGCCATTTTGGAGTTGAGGAAGCAGGCTTAGAGTTAAGTAGCTTCTCTAAAATTCCACAATCAGTAAGTGGTAGGGCAAGGACACTATGATTTGAAAACTTGTGGGCTTATAATGCTTCTCTTGAAGATAATGCTGGATTTTTCACCTATTTCTCTGAGCCTAAGAATATGACTGGGGCAGTTCGTAATCCATCCAGAACACAGTCCGTTGCACAGCAAACTCAAGCTAGGTGAGCCTCTGGCCACTTCATACTTTTTGGCACTAACACACATCAACTCACTTTGTTGACTTGATTTTTTTCTACCCACAGAGGAATGTAAAGATAATGAAATCTGTCAGATGATCTTTTAACTATGTGGCAAACACTCTGAATACCTGTTTGGCTTGCCAGTCCCCTGGCATATTTTTCAGGGGCATTTGATTTAATCCCCTAAATCAATGCTGTATTTGTTTTCTTATTTAAAAAAAAAACAGGATGGAACTTATCAAAATGAACAGGACTGCAGACAGTTTATCTTGGGGATATCCTGGAGAATTGTGATGGGTAAAGGTACAAAGGGGGCTTTGGGGTCCTGGTAATGCCCTTTCTCTTCACCTGGGTGCTAATAACATGGGTTTCATGTCATGAAACATTCATCAAGCTGTCCTCTGGGATTTGTACTCTCTCACCACTCTTATGCCTGCCTGGACCACCTCTACCACTCTCTTCTCTTGGTGAGGTCCTCTTCCATCTGTCCCTCCATAGGGGGCCTCCCGTGACTCCTCGGTGGAGATGAGGTTTACCTGATTTAGGTTCTCGTAGATGTGCACACCCCCCTACCCCTCTGATCACAAGTAAAATCCTCCAATTCATTTTGTGGCTACTGGTTTCATCTGTCTCTCTCACTAGACTCTAAGCAGCCAGGGCTTGCCATGTGCACTGGGTTTGCTGCTGTGTCTCCTGGACCTTGCATGGTGCCTGGAATGATGGTGGGGAGGGAAGTAGCCAGAGACCTAGAATAGAGAGGTGGAGGGAAGAGAGAGAGAAGGGGAAGCAGCAGCAGAGGAGGGAGCCAGGAAGAACTGTGTGTCCCAGGAGCTGGTATCTTGAGGTGTCTCTAGACATTGGCCAGAGGGAGCACTCCGAAGTGTCTGCGTGAATGAATGAGGATTCTCCAGAGAAACAAGTCATTCCAAGGGAGAGTAGACTTTCCATGGGCAAGACTAGTTCAAGGACTATGTAGCCTGGGTTCACAAAGCATGGAAGGAGACCCTGAGCCCAGTTTGTCTCAGATTTTCTCCTGGCTCAGAGGAGGTTGCAAAAAAAGAGCAATTTCTCTGCCAGTTCTGTAGGACACTGAGAGCGGGAGGTGTCAGCCACAGGGGTATGGGCAGCAGCCTCAGGGATGGTCAGGACACCATGACACTGGCAGAGGAAGGGCAGGTGACTACAGCCCTGGGCTGATGGCTGCATTTCTTTCATCCAGTGGGCACTGGAGGCATAGCCCCGGTGGCCCAGGCGTGAGCAGCTACAGCAGGGTCTGTACACTCGGCAGTGATGGTGGAGGCATGGTTGGGCCTTGTGACACAGTGACCATCTCACGTCCTATAGGCCATCCTGACTCCGTGCAAGAGGAGTTGGGTCCTACTTGGGGACCAAAGAACTGCATCTCAGAGCTGATGCCAACTGCCTTTCGTGGGAAGGATTTGAGGGGCATGACACACTTCCTTCTGCCCTGGAGGAAGACCAGCTAGAAAATTACAACTCAGGGTCACCCAGTTTAAATCCCCTGGATTTCTCTGAAACACACAAATCCCTGAGGGTTGGCTTCTAAAGAGCACATGTGAATGAGGAGAGAGAACACCAAAGAGCCAACAAAGCCCCGAAAGAAAACGGTCCCTTGGATTTGATACAAGTGTTTTCCAGAGCCCCACTCGCCCGTTCTTACAGCACAGCTATCACCCAGAGCTCTTGTCTCCTGGTACCGAGAACTCTCCTTTGGGAAACAGTTCCCCTTGTAACTCAATACTCCCAAAGAATGCCTCTGGGGCAACAGTGCCTGCTCTGAGGGGGTGGGGGACAACTATTTGTTGAAATGGGAGAAGACGAAATCATCATCAGTAAGCAGGAAAACTCCCAGTTATTTTTCTTTAGGCTCTGTCTCAAGATATGCTTATGTGAGAAGGGCCTTCTAAAGCATTTTCACACCTTATTTTTGGAAACTATGGCTTTCAAATGTTTTTGATTGCATACCCTATTAGTAAAATCGTGTTGCTCACACACACACAGATTGAGGTCTATTTATTCATTAATTATATTCATAAAATAGTGTGTTTATTACAGACTGTATTTATAGTGAAAGTTCTAGCAGAGTGTGTTCCCTGGGGTGCAGGTGTCCCTGTAAATAAATACGAGGGAAGTGAAGCAAGGGTCATAACCCTCACTTCACAGATTAGTCAACCAAGCCTCAGAAGGGAAAGGACTTGCCCAAGTCAGATAGCTAAGAATTGTGGAGTTTCCAGTCACCGGAGGGACCCCTCCACATCTACCTGGCTACTTCCCAGGGGCCATGAACTCAGCCACACTTCCCAGTGCTCTAATCTTCCTTCCGGGTTCTAAATCCCTCTGTTGCCTGCCATGACAGTTTGGGGATGCATCCAGTCACATTGGTTCCTGGTGATTTCCACATTTTTTCTTGCTTTCCCTACTTTACCATTCTCACCTACAACACAGGGTGAGCTGGGCTCTCGGGGTTCTGGAGTCAGGAAGCACCTTGACCCTTTCTCCCCAATCCATTAAGCAGTGATGATACAGAGACCTTGCCCACACCCAAGGGTTATTGTGTGCTGAGACCTATCTGGGGAAAGAAGATGGTCTCGCCAACAGAAAGCCCAGGTGATGTGATTTACTCTGAGTGGGCCCTCTGGATGTACAACACCTGGCAACCGCACATCCTGTGTGAGAATGAGGTGCAAGGAGGGCTGCTTCCTGGAGCTTCTTCTCAGCACTTCCTCTGTGCTTCAAGGGGTTTTCTGTAGAAACACCCATTTGATTCCTGTAGCGAAACAAGGAAACTGAAATATCTGGAAACAATGAGAGAAACACAATCCAGCAGCCAAGAAATTGTACCTTCAGCTGGGGGCTCCAGGAAGTGAGCCAGGGTTGGGAGGAGACAGTCAGCTTGGGCCAAGAAGTGTCTGGAAGACTTTGCAGTTAAACTCACTGTCCTCCCTCCAGGAGGCCCTGAGGCTTGGTCCAGGAGGCATTGTTTAACTAAGGTGGGGCACTACCTGGTGAGGCATATAAGGAAGAGCCTGAGGGAAGAACCCGGAACTCTGGGACTCTGCCACAGGGCTGACTCACCTGCCACCCTCTTCTGCCACTCTCCATCCCACAAAGCTGCTGCTGCTGAGCCAGTCCTGACCTGGAATACTGCTGACATCAGATGCGCTCATCTAGGAAACAGGTAGGTAGGGTGTGATTGGTGACCTCCCGGGGCTTTGGACCAAGGTGGTGGTCCAAACCTGAGTGAGCATATGAATTTCCCCAGAGAGCGTCTTAATTTTCAGATGCTGAGCCTCCCACTAGAGCAAATGGTCCAAGGTTAAGCTTTAAGGAAAACTAGGGCAAGGGATGAGTTGACTCCCTAAGAGAAGATCATCTCAGCTTTGCATATTTCCTACAATGACAGGATCTTTGCTTTTGTGCACAAGGGCAATGTTGACTTTAAGGGATACTCTGATGGGAGGAATCCCATCACCTTTTCCACCCATGTTCAACTTCTGACACATAGCACATGTTTAATATTTGCAGAAGGAAGGAATGGGGCCCAGACCTTGCCTTTTGTTTTCAAATGCTCTAGCTTAATAATTACAAGAACAAAGTTGAAAAATCTGGGTTAACCACAAGACTGATCACTTCAGAGATTCAGGTGGTTCCTTCTACCCCAACAGCTGCTTCACAGTCCCTGCCTGTGCCTCTGTGGCTGCTAAGGTTGGGTCATCTTTGAGATGTGATTCTCTTCTTAGGGAGACTGAGTTCTAGCTGTTATTCTTGAACCCAAGCTAACCAGAGTAAACGCAGACATTCTCCCTCTGGAGTTCTAGTTGGGTTATAACCTGCCAACTGCCCTGTTTGTCCTGGGAAAGAAACAGAACTTGGCTGACCCCCAGGTGGCATTATCTGGATAGTCATTGAGCACATTCTCTCGCATTGCCCCACCTGTATCCAGCTGGACCTAAACTGTGTTTTTGTGCGTGACACCTGTGGGAGGACTCAATACTTAGCACATTGGGTGATGGGAACATAATCTACAAATATAATCTGTTTGTGTCTCTGATCCCTCCTTCCCAGGAGAGTCCTGATTCAGATTTGCATATAAAAGGCTCTGACTGGGGACAAAACAGGGAAACTGGTTAAGCTGAGTAAGCCTGCACTTTCCAAACCCAGAGCCTGGTTGGAAGCACTGCTTGGGGCCCAGGCCACCCTGGGTTGAGTCTTGCTTCTGTCTTCATCCCCGAATTCTCAGGGGTACTTCACTACCATGCACTGCTGTTTGCTTTGCAGGAACCATTTGGAATAAAAAATTCTGTAATATCACGGGAGGCCACATCTGCTGGCCAGTCTGCAAAGCTAGTTCTCCCAATAAACAACCAGGAAAGCTTGGCCAAACCCTATTTCCTTATTTTAATAACTAAGATAGTTAACAAGGTGATCCCTAAGGGGCCTGGCAGGCCCTCCTGAACTGTGATGCTCCCCGCCGAAAGGCAGCTGAAGATCCTCTCCTCCTGCTCAGAGACCATCTATTTAGCTAATAAACAAATGGCGGTCTTTAAGAGCCAGTGGAGGGGTGAGGAAGTGAAGGCTGATCCCACTGCCTCCCCCCTGCTGGGTATGGCAGATGCAAAAAGTGTCTTGTCCTGAGGTAGTGACCCAAGATGGGCTCCCTTGGAGTCCCTGGACTCTGGGGTTAACATCCTTACGCTGCCAAAACAGCCACAAGGGACCTTTAAAACTGAGACTGGCCAGGACCTTTGGTTAATTTTATGCTGAAATGATGGTCCCTCGGGCAGTACTCTGCCTCTGATCACTGGCTGGATCAGCTCTGCTGTGCCCGCCTCCCATACCTGTAGATCAGGCCTGACCAGGACCTCACGCAGCTCAGAGAAGGAGCCAGACTCCATCACGGCCTGTGGACCACAGCCCCTAGGGTTGTGTCTCCATCGGAAGTGACCACACATCGGCCTCTAGGAGATGCGGCCAGTGACCCACATCTGGATCAGTGCTGGAGGTAGGAGGGGTCCTAGGAATGTTTGCTCGGTTCTCCTCGCCAAACATCAAGTCTTGTCCCCCAGTCCAGTCCTCACCCAGAAGTGACTGCCAGCGGCTGAGCTATGTCATTATGCCCCATCTCCAAGATCCCCAGCCTCCTTTCAGGTACTAAAGTTGCCTGGGGGAGAAATTCAGAGGCATTCAGGGTGGGCTGGCTTCTAGGACGCTGGACTGCCAGCCACAGCCCACCACTGCCCACCGAGGGCGCATTCCTTTAATTCCCAGCCTGTTCTGATCCAGCGCCCTGTCTCCCTCTGACACTGTCCGCAAACCCTCCTTTCTTCCTGTGACCATGTCACTTTCTCCAGATGAGCACAGGCCTCCCCATGGCTCTCTTGGGGCCTTGCCTGTTCTGGCACACGGCCGCCAGGCTGCCTAGGCAGGGGGAGGGAGGCTGAGGCTTCCTGAGGCAGTATCTGCTACCCGCCCACCCCCCACCTCCACCCTGCTCAGGCATCGACCGCCCAACCCAAGCTGAGGCTCTGCAGGCACAGTCCCTCTCCCACCTGCCTTTCCCCTCCCTTCAGGGCCTCGAAGGCCTGCCTCGACCCTCTGCTCCTCTTCCTCCTTGTCTCCCCTTCCTACCCCAACCCCCCTCTAATGCTCTGGCCACCTTCTTGCAATTTTTAAGGGCAGGGTGAGAAAGAATAAAGGAAGGTGTATGGGAACTCCCTGCGACCTGCTTTTCTCAGCTTCACTCACCTTTGCACACACATTTATACACATGCAAGTTCTAAGTTCATTTTCTTTTGTGGTGCTCTTTGACATACTTAATTCAGGAGCTCTTTTTGAAAAACTTTTTTTTAATGTTTATTTACTGAGAGAGAGAGAGAAAGAGAATCCCAAACAGGCTCTGGGCTGTCAGTGCTGAGTCCCGCATCAGGCTCGATTTCATGAACAGTGAGATCATGACCTGAGCCAAAATCGGGTTGGGTGCTTAACGACTAAACCACTCAGGTGCCCTTCAAAAGACTTTTCCTCTCCCACTGGTCCATGCCCTGGCCCCAACCCCACAAGTGTGACTCCATCCACCTGGGCGGAACCCTGGTTTCAGAAAAGTCTCAGAGCAAGCAGCTTGGGACACACCATTGTCATACGTCCTGGAGCTGATTGGAAAAGGGAGTCTCGATAACAAGGAGACATTGCGAAGATCCTAAGCAGTGCGGGCTGGAGTGCAGAGCTAACGGCGCCGCGGAAGCTTCTGTCCACCATCTCCGGTCCTCGTCCCTTCCTGGGTCGGGCTGGCACTCTTGCCTGTCCCTTCCCCCATGGCGCTGCTCCGACGCCCGACGGTGTCCACTGATTTGGAGAATGTAGACACGGGAGTTAATTCTAAAGCTAAGAGTCATGTGACAATGAGGCGGGCAGTTTTAGAAGAAATTGGAAATAGAGTTACGACCAGACCTCCACACATAGCTAAGAAAACTCAGAACACCAAAATACCTGTTCAACCCGCCAAAACAAATGTCAACAAACAACTGAAACCTACTGCTTCCGTGAAACCAGTACAGATGGAAATGTTGGCTCCAAAGGGTCCTGCTCCCCCAGAGGAGGATATCTCCATGAAGGAAGAGAACCTCTGCCAAGCTTTCTCTGATGCCTTGCTCTGCAAAATCGAGGATATTGATAATGAGGACTGGGAGAACCCTCAGCTCTGCAGCGACTATGTTAAGGATATCTACCAGTATCTAAGGCAGCTTGAGGTTCTGCAATCCATAAATCCACGCTTCTTAGATGGAAGGGAGATAAACAGACGCATGCGCGCCATCCTGGTGGACTGGCTGGTGCAAGTCCACTCCAAGTTTAGGCTGCTGCAGGAGACCCTGTACATGTGCGTCGCCATCATGGATCGATTTTTACAGGTTCAACCGGTTTCCCGTAAGAAGCTTCAACTGGTTGGAATTACGGCTCTGCTCTTGGCTTCCAAATATGAAGAGATGTTTTCTCCAAATATCGAAGACTTTGTTTACATCACAGACAATGCTTATACAAGCTCCCAAATCCGAGAAATGGAAACATTGATTTTGAAAGAACTGAAATTTGAGTTGGGTCGACCTTTGCCACTGCACTTCTTAAGGCGGGCCTCAAAAGCTGGGGAGGTCGATGTGGAACAGCATACTTTAGCCAAATACCTGATGGAGCTGACTCTCATTGACTATGACATGGTGCATTATCACCCTTCGAAGGTGGCAGCGGCTGCATCCTGCCTGTCCCAGAAAGTTATAGGCCAAGGAAAATGGAACTTAAAACAGCAGTATTACACTGGATACACAGAGAATGAAGTATTGGAAGTCATGCAGCACATGGCCAAAAATGTCGTGAAAGTTAACGAAAACTTAACGAAATTCATCGCCATCAAGAATAAGTATGCAAGCAGCAAACTCCTGAAGATCAGCACGATTCCTCAGCTGAACTCAAAAGCCATCCAAGAGCTTGCATCCCCTCTGATGGGACGGTCCTAGGCTGCCGTGGCCCTCAGGGAAGAGTGCTTCATTTGGGTGCTTTGACTTGCTGATTTGGAACTCTTCACTTTGTACATAGTCCTCTGGTCTATTTCATGAAACCTTTTCTTAGACCTATTTTCTAAATGTATATTGAGGAAAAATAAAGCTATTAATTTAAAAAAAAAAAAAAAAAAGGAAAAGGGAGTCTCTCCCTTAGGGTGCTTGGCTGCTGGTGCTACTGACCCTATCTCCCCACCCCTGCCACCCCCCCCCCCACCACAGTGGGGAGCGGCCACTGGTGGAGCCAGCAGTAGGCTCCCAGTCCAGAGCTCTGGCCCATCGCTCCTGTGGCCTCCTCCATGGGCCTGAGATGCCCAGGAATGCCAGACGTGCACTGGGACGCCTGAGGTCCAGCTGCTGGCATCCCTGTGCGGTGGCCAGAGGCAGTGCCCCGGAACTTGCTCTATGGGCCTGTTGTTGCAGGAGGGGACTTCAGAGCACTCCCTTGGGAGTGTCCACTACTGCATCTGTTTTATTTGCATCTGAGGGGGAAAAAACGGTCAGGATGCGTGGGCTCCATTTCAGGAACCCGGGATGCTGGGCTGGCATGAGAAGGACTTTAAGTAGTAGGTTCTGTCCTTCCTTGCACTCCCCTTCTCCCTTAGGATCTCCACCCCCACCCACCTGCTGTCTCTGTCTTTCTATATCCCTGCCCCCCTCTCCTCTCACTTTGTCTCCTTCCCATCCATTTCCTTCTCTTTGTCCTCCTCTGCTTCAAGATAGGCCAAGAGGAAATCATTTAAGAATACATTGATTATCTAAATGTAGAACCAATTTCCAAAGAACCTTAAAAAAAAAGAGAAAAGTCCCTAACCCCAGTGTGCGCAGTCCTTGGCACACCCTTTCTGGTTCACGCCTCTGGGAGGTAAGCCCTGTGGGGGTTGGGCTCCCTGGGTAGGGGGATGGGTCAGAAATAGCTCCTCATGGTTTCTGAGAGCCAGCAAGGAAACAGGGACTTCAGTCCTACAACCATCAGCACATGAATTCTGCCGGTAACTGTGGTCAGCTTGGAAGAGGAGCCTGAACATTAGATGAGAACACAGCAGGCTGACGTCTGGATTTCAGGCTTGTGAGATTCTGAGCACAGAACCCACACACATAATTCCAGGCTTCTGAACCTACAGGATTGTGAGATAACAAATGCGTGTGATTTCAAACCACTGTGTTTGTAATCTGCTGAAGAACGAATTCAGATGCTTTAAAAAAAAAAACTGGGGGGGTGGGGCCTGGGTGGCTCAGTCAGTTAAGCAGCCGACTTCAGCTCAGGTCATGATATCATGGTCTGTGAGTTCGAGCCCCGCGTCGGGCTTTGTGCTGACAGCTCAGAGCCTGGAGCCTGTTTCAGATTCTGTGTCTCCCTCTCTCCGACCCTCCCCTGTTCATGCTCTGTCTCTCCCTGTCTCAAAAATAAATAAAATGTTAAAAAAAAAGAGAAGAAATTGCACCTCTTAAAGACCCAGATTATAATTTGATACATGACAGTCCCCAGTGTCCTAAAACCCCCTAATTTGCTTAAGAAGGAGCTGGAATTAGCTAAGTAGAAAGTATCTTCTCTTTATGGGTGGAAAAAAAAATCCACACCCAGAAATCCCAAGATCATACCAAATATGACACCGTGTTTCTGGGGCACATATAGAACCCAGAAGGAATGCTCTGCCTTGTCCTCAGAATATATGGCCAGTCCGCTAGGGAATTTTCTAGGCTTGTTTTGTGATTAAATGACACGTATCAGAGAACTTGGGGGATGGGAAGGAGTATCTTTTTATGCAAAGGCAAGTTTCTTTTTTTATGTTCACACATGACAAACCCAATTTAACAGAAAGGGATAATATATTCAGTGGGTTCCGATTTCATTGTCTGCCCACCAATATCATTTAGGGAACCCACGTTTTCTGTTCCAGAAACACAAAACATAACAGTTGAAAAGCACCTAAAAGGAAGTCCAGCCTTTTGAGTGTTCCAAAGGCAAGAGGAGGGGACAGCTTGCCCACAGCTCACAGCCTCAGCAGAGCAGCACAAACCCCCTTCTGCCTGGCCAGCAGTCGTTTTGTTACCCCACAGAAGCTCCTGGTGGTGGTGGTGGGGGTGGGGGGGTGGGAGAGGGACCCAGCAGCTGAGGTTTCTGAGCCTGTGAGACCCTGGGTGTCAGAAGAGGCTGGGTCTACATGTTGAGGGCACCAGGGAGCAAAGAAGATGGGGCTACACCTCTATGGACCACAGAGCTGTTTTGGTGCTGTCTCTCTCCCCCTCTTCCTCGCCAGACTGTGCTCTCCTTGGTGGTCGGTCAGCCGTGATGCTGAACCCAGGGTTCCTGGAAGGCAATGGAGAGTTCGAGCACTTTCTTCTCTGGTAACTGTTCCAGGTCTGGGAGCTTTCTAAATCTACAGCCATGCTATAACCTTCTTGCGTTTCTCTGGCTCCTGTGGCCCTTGGTGGGTAATGACCTCAGACACCTCTCAGCCCTAATGAAACAGAAAAGATGCCCCTTGGTGGGGACAGTGACATACTCTGCTTGCGGGCCCGGTTGCCAGCCTTGAAGCTGGCAGCTGGATAGGAATCTCCTCCCAATGCGGGTCAAACTTCTCTTCCTTGGTCTTAAGCCTCAGTTTCTCCTGCATAGGGAGCCCACATAGTCTTCTTCTGAGGCCTGCCTTTCCAGGAACCACACACCCCACTCCCGGCTTTCAGGCCACAAAGGCAAGGAAACTCAGATGATTCTGAAGTAAGGGAGTGACCCAGCAGAAGCACTGGTGTGGGTGTTAAGTATCTTTTTAAAACCTATAATTTATGTTCACTTTCACCTTCACACTACCTCCTACTAGGTCTCCTTGAGAAATAGTCCTGGGCCTTCCCTACTCCCAGCTGATTTGTATATGCACAAAATTTTCCTTTTCTCTCTACCCCTCCCCTCCCGCTCCTTCTCTTCCCCTCGGTTTCTCCCTGCCTCTTCTCTCCCTCTCCTTCTCCCCCTTTTCTCTCCCCCTTCATCTGGCATAGTCTATCTACCTCTCCCTCCTTTCACCCTGCTCTCTCTCCAAAGCCCTGAAGTGTGCCTAGGTGTCATAGAGCTGAAAGTGGTTTGCACGGGGCTTTTTTCCACCAGAGAGCAGTTAAGTGCCTTATTTTCTCCACTCGGGTGGCTAAATTATTCTCAATGTGTTAAACAGTGTAATTAAACACATACACACGCGAGTGCACAGGGCCCCTTCCCCCACCCTTCTTCTTGCTCCTTGTCAGCAGAGAGAGTGTCAGCCCCAGCCTTCAAGCTCTGTTAGTTTTAATTTGAGTTGTGGAATTAGTAATGGGTTTTGCTGGAACACTGTTGTGGGAAATAGATCGCTCCTCGTGCAGGGTTTGGGCACCATTTCAAACGAGTATTTGTTAAGGGGAAAACCATCCCCTGTCGTGTTCCGCTACATTACATCAGATTTATTTCCATTGTTCTGAAAAACACCAGCCAGGAGAGAGCTGTGTGCATCACTCCCGGGCAGGGAACAATTGAACTCGGGGCTTCCCGTTTCTTAGCTGATTGAAAACAAAACGCACACGGAATCACCCAATCACCCTTTGTTGCTGGGACATGCTAATCTCCTCTTGGAGGCAAGCCCTGCACCTGTCACTGTAAAGCCTGCAGAGGTGCTGGCGGAAAGTGACTGGATGATTTGGTGGCAAAACTTGGATGTTGAGGAAAAGCAGTTGAGAGAACCCCTGCAGGTCAAAGTTCTTGAAAGGATCTGTCCAATGCAAGGATTCTTCTGCACCACCCCGCCCCCCTGCTTTTAAGTTTATCCGATCTCAGCTTGACTATCGCCACTGGAGAGCGCACATGGTCATCCATGCCATTCACAGATCTTTTCTTCAGCACTGTTCACCAAGGCAGCCACTAGGAAGTGTAGATCTTTAAATTTAGATGTAAGTTAATTAAAATAAAATAAAATTTAAAATTCAGTTCCTTAGTTGCACTTGCTGTATTTCAAGTGCTCATTAGCCACATGTGCTAGGCTATTGGGCACCACTCTGGGGACCCGGAGAAAACTGCTGGGTGTCCAGGAGGCAACTGGCTAATGCCTGGGCTGCCCATCGCCTGTTACAGGGCTCAGGTTCATGGATAGGGTAGTGGGCACCTGAGGAGATCCTGACAGCGTGATCATCAGGAGACCTACCACACAGCTCTTACTTCCCACATAGAGCCCTTAATAAGAATGATGGTATTTGGGGCATCTGGGTGGCTCAGTCAGTTGAGTGTCCAACTTCGGCTCAGGGCATGATCTCACAGTTCGTGAGTTCCAGCCCTACATCGGGCTCTGTGCTGACAGCTCAGAGCCTGGGGTCTGCTTCAGATTCTGTGTCTTCTTCTCTTTCTGCCCCTCCCCTGCTCGCACTCTGTCTCTCTCTCTCAAAAATAAACATTAAAAAAAATTTTTTTTAAAAGAATGTTGGTATTTAATACCTACCTCATGCTCTGAGGCTGGTTTTATTACCACCACCTCCAGCCCATTTTATTTGTAAGTAAAGGAGGCTCAGATAGTAAGAACATTGATCAAGATCACTTAGTCACTAAGCGATATCTGAAGTCAAACTAAAGTTTCAAGTTTTAAGCTGATTCCACATGCTCTTGACCACCATCTCATGGGTCTTTTTTTTTTTTTTTTTTTTAAAGGTCAAGGCAAAACCCAGTTTTCTGAATAGGAACATAACCCTGGTGACGTCGAACAAACAGCAACAGGGAGCTTGATTTTTGTGGGACCAGGGGTGGCTGAATCTGTGCTCTCTCAGACCAGGATTATTCTGGAGGGCTTGGAACAGAACTTCTGGGCTGGGTCTGACAGTCCCTGTAAGTCCCTCGGTCTGTCTTTCTCCCAGTGAACACATCTAGATCTCCCACTTCCCAGGAAGTGATCTCTAGGTTCCTTGCGTGTTTAGGTGATGGCATTCTTGTGCCATTAGAAAAAAATCCCTGTCTTTTCCAGGCAGGTATAACTGCACTGGGAAACCCTGACTGCAAGCAAAGGGCTCTCTTCTGGCCAGGTGCCCTGTGCTAGCTACCCTAACACCCTGCTTTGGCTACCATTAAGGGTACACCATTGCTGTGCTGCTTGAAATGTAACCTCCACCCCCGGAACTGAACACAGTGGACTGGATGTCCACCACGGGTCAAGAGCAACTTTGTACAGGACCAGAAGCTCCCATGGTGTCTACAGCAGTGCCTTCCTGCTGTGGCAGCAGCTCAGGGCGGGCACGTCTTTCACCACATTGCCTCATTCACAATAGGAAGCCAAGTAAGCCGTACAAAATCTTTTCAAAATGAAACTGAGCCAAGGCAAATCCCACTCACTATTTACTTGCACAGTTAACTTTTAAATGAGAAGACAGATTTGCAGTTTCCCTGGGTAACTTCCATGTTCTCAGCTTGGAGGTCCTTTAGAATTTTAAATCTGCCATCTGCTTGGATAATCGTTCTTCCTTTATATCATTAAAATGATGGAAAAGTTGAAAAGTATCTTCATTTTCATGCCAACATCTTCATCCAGGATTAAGATACAAATGTTAAACAGGACAGGACAAGGGACAGAGTTCTGTGATTATCACAGTACAATGATTTTGAGATAATCCAGAATTATTCATCCATAATTTCTGCCTCAAATTGTGACTTCTGCATACTCTCCTGTGCTATACTACACTGTATTTCTGGACCGTACAATACTACAGGATACAACCAACCCAGTCTTTCAGTCGAGTTTGTTTTTGCCACCTTATATAAATACAGGGAAGAAAGAAATTTTATCAAATACTTTTCAAAAAATATCAAGGTGTGTTCTCTCTATATCTCAACTCACATGACCACACGTATGTGGCATTCTTCTGTTCCTCTAAAGAAGGAACTTTATTTTTGGAAGGGAAAAAAGAAAAAGAGGGAAAGTTATGTAATTGGTTTTGATAAGGTGATCTTTGCTTCTAGAAACCTGAGCATCATTTCCTAAGTAGTCAAAGTGTTTCTTTGCAAGTCCATTTCAGAATGTTGCTGTGAATATTGTATTTTTTAAACATATTATCATAGAATTACACAAAAAAATTTAGGGGCGCCTGGGTGGCTCAGTCGGCTGAGCATCCGACTTTAGCTCAGGTCATGATCTCCCAGTTCGTGCATTCGGGCCCCACTTCGGGCTCTGTGCTGACAGCTCAGAGCCTGGATCCTGCTTTGTATTCTGTGTCTCCCTCTCTCTGCCTCTCCCTTGCTTGTGCTCTGTCTCTGTCCCTGTTTCTCTCTCAAGAATAAATAAAATATTTAAAAAATTTTTTTAATTTAAATCCATGCTTTAGGGGAATGAATGTGTTAATTGCAAATAAACTTCCTGTTTTATTTTTTTTAACATTTATTATTGAGAGAGAAACAGTGTATGAGCATGGGAGGGGCAGAGAGAGGGGGAGACATGGAGTATGAAGCAGGCTCCAGGCTCTGAGCTGTCAGCACAGAGCCCAACGCAGGACTCTAATTCACAAACCCTGAGATCATGACCTGAACCGAAGTCAGTTGCTCAACCAACTGAGCCACCCAAGCACCCCTAAACTTCCTGTTTTAAAAGAGAGACTCTCTCCCAAAGTTTCTTATATTAAGTTCCCATAAGTATTAACATTTGGCTCAATTTATAAAAATTAAATTTCTAAGCAAATAGTCATAACACATTTATATTTGTATAAAGTGAAGAGTATCTGTGTTCATCAAAAGACACAGTAGAGGAAGTAAAAAGATAAGCCACCAACTGGGAGAAGATATTTGCAACACATGTGACCAAGAAAAGATGACTATCCAAAGTAAATAAAGAATTCCTACAAATCACGAAGAAAAAGACAACGCAGTCGACAAATGGGCATAAGATATGAATATTCATTTCACATAAGAGGGAATGTGAATGAAGAATAAACATATTGAAAGATGCTCAGTCTCACCAGTAAGCAGGGAAACAGAAATTAAGACTGCAAGGAGTTGGCATTTTACTCCCATCAGATGGGTACAAATAAGACATTTGCCAAAAACGAGTGCTAGTGAGGAGACTGAGTGATGGGAACTCTTTTACATTACTGGTGACATTATAAATTGGTACAACCTTGGAAAATAATGTGGTATATTCAGTGAGGTTGAATATATGCACAGACAAACCCATAAATTCCACTCAGTGGTCCTACCGTGTCACATACCAACCAATAGCGTGCGAACGTTTCCGTTGTTTGATCTCCCTATGGACACATAGGATGGTCAGCGTTTGAAATTTTAGCCTTTCTAATGAGTGTGTGGTGTCTATCTCATTGTAGTAATAATTTGCATATCCTTGATGACTTAAGATGTAAAGCATTTTTTCATGTCGGTAATTGCCTATTTTTGTTTTTTTTGGGAAAATGTTTGGATTTTTGACCATTTTTAAAGCGTTCTTTTCCTCTTACTGATTGAAAAGAGTTCTTTGTATATTCTGGGTTATGAGTCATTTGCCTGATACGTATGTCACACGTATTTTTTCTTAGCCTGTGGTTTGCATTTTTGTTTTCTTAATGGTGTCTTTCACGCTTTGGATAAAGTCTAACTGATGCATTTTTTTTTTTTTCTTGTAAGGCTCATCTTTTCGTGGTCTGTCACTGACATATTTTCCAACCCTTAAGTTTGCAAACATTTTTCCTGTGTCTTCCTCTATGCAAGTATTCTGTTTTCTTCTAATGCAATTTGAAAATTTTTTTGTTTATTCGTTTTGAGAGAGAGAGCATGAGCGTGCGTGCGCGCACACACACACACACACACACACACACACACGCTGGGGAGGGGCACAGAGAAGGATACAGAATCCCAAGCAGGCTCCGCACCTGCAGAGCAGAGCCCAAGGCCCGGTTCGAAATCATGAATAGTGAGATCATGACCTGAGCAGAGATCAAGAGTCAAGCACTTAACTGACTGCGCCACCCAGGCACCCCAAAAGTGTTATAATTTTAAGTTTTATCTTTATGTTTGTGATTACTTTGATTCCCATATGGATATCCAATTGATCCAGCATCATTTTTTTTTAAAGGTGTTTCTATGTCCATTTAATCTTTGGAAACTTTAGAAAATTGGAAACTTTGTCAAAAAAATAATTGACGATTTATGTTGTGGTCTGTTTCTGGATTCTCCACTCTGCACCATTGGTCTATCTAATTGTCTATCTTTTTGCCAGCTGAAGGTGGGTTGGCTAACTTTCTTTAAAAAAAATATTTCTTTAAAAAAAAATTCTTTGGTTATTCTAGGTCCTTTGAATTTAAGTGTAAATTTTAGAGTAAGCTTATCCATTTCTTTAATAAAAAAGCATTCTACAATTTCAGTTGGGATTGTATTGAATCTGTAGATACATTTGGAGAGAATTGCCATCTTGGCAATACTGAGGCTTCCAATTAATGAACCTAATACATCTCCCCATTTATTTAGGTCTTCTTTAATTTTTCTCTGCAATGATTTATAGTTTTTGATGCAGACAGCTTGGATGTCTTTAGTTAGATATTTTTCCAAGTATTTTTAATAGAATGCTATTGTTTTCCTATTGCCTACTGCTAGAATATAATAACTAATTTTTTTATATTAACCTTGTATCTTGCTAAATTCAATCATTAATTCTGTTAGTTATTTTGTAGATTTCCTAGAATTTTCTACAATCAAAATATCAAATAAGGACCATTTTTCCTCCTGATTTTTTTTTTTTCCTTTTCTTAACGAGCTGGCTAGGACCTCCAATACAGTGTTAAGTAAAAATGGTTATTATGAATGCTAAAAAAAAAAAAAAAAAGTGGTGGCAGGGGCACCTGGGTGGCTCAGTTGGTTGGGCTTCTGGCTTTGGCTCAGGTCATGATCTCATGGTTAGGGGGTTCGAGCCTCGCTTTGGGATCTGTGCTAGCAGTGAGGAGCCTGCTCAGGATTTTCTCTTTCTCTCCTTCTCTTTCTCATTGCCCCTCCCCTGCTTGCACTTTCTCTCTCAAAATAAACAAATAAACTTTAAAATTTTTAAAAGAAAGAAAGAAAAAACGTGACAATGGCATTCTTGCCTTAACTATGGTCATAATTGGGAAAAATACTCTTCTGTCACTATGATTTTAGCTGTAGATTTTTATAGATGCCCTTCATTAGTCTGAGAATGTTTTTACTTTTTCTAGGTAACTCTCCTTTGAGAGTTTTTATCATAAATATATGTTGAATATTGTCAAATAATTTTAATTATTGGTTTTCTTTTTAGCTTTTTAATATGGTTAATTACAATGATTTTTTTTTAGCATGAAACCAACCTTACATTCCTGAAATAAATCTCACTCAGCCTTGATGTACTGTTCTTTCTCTTTTCTTTTTTACATTGTTGGATTTGATTTGATGAAATTTTGTGAAGGATCTTTGCCGTCTCTGTTCATGAGGGATAGTGATCCATAATTTTTTTGGGGGGTGTGGATTCTTTGGCGAGGCTTTGTTATTAGTCTCCTGTTGACCTGATAAAGTAAGTTCAGCAGTGTTTCCCGTCTCTAATTTCTGAAGAACTTTGTGCAAGATGGGTGCTATTTTGACCTGGAAAGTGTAAGAGAATTCACCAGTGAAACCATCTGGGTCTGGGAATTTCTCTGGGGGAAGCTTTTGTTAACAAATTCAATTTCTTGGTTAGATATAGGGTTATTCAAATTTTGTTTCTTCTTGGGTCAACTTTGATACCTTGTAATTTTCAAGAAATTCATCCATTTCACATCACAGCAAATTTTTTCATATTAGTTTCTTCGTAGTAGTAGCCTCTTATGAACTCTTTAATATTTTTTGGATTTATGATGATAAACCCTTTATCAATGATGATATTGGTGACTTGTCTTCCCACTCTTTTGTCCTCAACTTGATTCTGGATTTATTTATTTTGTTGGTCTTCTCAAAGGAAAAGTTTCACTTTGCTAATTTTCTCTACTGTTTTTCTCTTTTATGAATTTGTGCTCTTGTCTGTATTACTTACTTCCTTCTACGTCTGTGGGTTTTCTTATTGCCATCATGATATCATCTTGGACTCATAAATTATTTAGAAGTGTGTTTAATTCCAGGTATTTGGGGTTTCCTAACTATCTTATTGGCACTAACTTAAAATTTTAATTGTGTCATGGTTAGAGAATATTCTGTGTAATTCACTCCTTGGAAATACATGGTTTTATGGCCCCGTGTATTTTCTGTTTTGGTGAATACATTTCATATATTTGAAAAGAATGTATACTCTGCATTTTTAGATGTAGTACAGTGTATGTGCCAATAAAATCAAAGCGATTAACAGTGTCATCCAGATCTTTTATGTTTTCACTGATTTTTAAAATTTTTGTTTAGTTGCCCTATTAGTTACTAAACTATGAGTGCTAAATTCTACTATCATTGTGGAATTATTTATTTCTCACTTTAATTCTGTTAAGTTTTGGTTCATGTATTTTCTGGTTGTATTATTAGGTGCCTACACATTAATGATTTTATTTCTTCCTGATCAATTTTTGCCAATATTAAATGCCCCACTTCATCCCTGGCAATACTGTTTACTATGAAGTCTGTTTGGTAAATCTATTAATATGCACCTCAGCCTTCTTAGGCTTACTGTTTTTATGGCATAATTCTTTTCATCCATTTACTGTCAAATTATCTGGTCTTTTTATTTAAAGTGTGTCTCACAGGCAGCATATAGCTGAGCTTTGCTTTTTTATCTCCTTTGTGAATCTCTGCCTTTTAACTAAAGTTAACATGTAATTATTGATATACTTGGATTTATGTCTATTTTTTGTATGTTTATCCACTGTTCCCTCTTTATTGATTTTTTTTTTGATTACTTGAATATGCATGTTTTAGTATCACATCTTATCTTATCTATTGTCTTTTGGGGGGTGCTATATCTCTTTTTATTATTTTCTTAGTGGTTATATAGGGATTATAATACACTTACTCAATCTTCCTGATTCTATTGCACCACTTCATGTAAAATAGAACACTTGCAGCCATGTGGCTAACTTTACTTCCCTTCTACTGTTCCTTATGTTACAGTCATATGAATGATATCCAAATACTTTGAAGCATCTCCAGACAATGTTTTCATTTTTGCTTTAAACACATATATGTATTTTAAAGAATAAGAGGAAAAAAACAATCTTGCATATTTACTCATATATTTACCATATACCATTCTTGAAAATTCAGTTTTCCCTGTTATTATTGCCTATTAAATTGAAGAACTTCCTTCATCATTCCTTCTGGAGCATTGTCTTTGGATGATTAATTCCCTTAGTTTTTGTTCATCTGAAATCTCTTTATTTCACTATGATTCCTGATATGTATTTTCACTGGACACAGAATTCTGTGTTAACATCTCTTTCTTTCAGAAACTTTAAAGTTATTCCACTGTTTTCCATCCTCCATGGCTTCTTGTGACAAATCTGGAGTCCTTTGCATCATTATTCCCTTCAATTTCATGTGTCATTTTTCTCTAGCTCTTTCAAACATTTTTTATCTTTGGTTTCCAACAGCTTGATTATGATGTGTCTAGTCCTGGTTTTCTTGACTTTTCAAGCTTCTTGGATTCAAAAGTTTGTCTCCAAACTGGGGAAGAGTTTGACCATTTCTACAAAAAACTTTTTCTGCTCTACTATCTTGATTCTCTCCTCCCGGGCCTCCAATTACACATAAGTCACAGCTTTTGGTATTGTATCACATGTCCATCTGAGGCTCTATTCTTATTCTTTTGTGTCCTATTATAATTTTCTGGAGAACATGGATTTAAAAAAGAAAGCAGGAATCAACCCAATTAAATTCAGACTATGCATCCAAGACCACCTTCTATGAGGTGCTAAGTGCTTAGAAAACTTTCTCAGCATCTTGTGGCTAATAAGGGGCAGAATGAGGACTTGAGTTGGAATCTTCTGAAGTCATTTAACTTTGGGGCTTATTTCTTTTTTCTGAAGTCATTTAACTTTTTGCATCTTTCCCATATATTAATAGGAATTTTCCAACAAAAGGACTTGCAGGGTGCCTGATGGCTCAGTTGGTTAAGTGTCCAACTTCGGTTTAGGTCATGATCTCGCAGTTTGTGAGTTCAAGTCCTGCGTCGGGCTCTGTGCTGACAGCTCAAAGCCTGGAGCCTGCTTTGGATTCTGTGTCTCCCTCTCTCACTGCCCCTCCCCCGCTTGTGCTCTGTCTCTCTCTGTCTCTCAAAAATGAATAAATGTAAAAACTTTTTTTAAAAAAGACTTGCTGGTTATGTATGTATAAAATCCTGAAGGCAAGCTTAAATAAGTGTTTTTGTCACTGTTGTTTTTTTATTGAACAGTTCTTTGAAGAAGCTTTTGTGTGTCTCCATGAGGACTACTGGACTTGAAATATTTTCCAAACCATTTGACCTCCGAATCTGTTCTCTGTGGAGGCTTCTGCTCCACCAAACACGCTTAAAAATAGCTAATATGTGGCATTCATTCCACCAACACTTACAAGAATTTTATAGAATACCCACTATGTGCCAGACCTGGCACTAGGTGCTGGCAGACCAAAGATACTATCATCTAAGACATTTCTGCCATTCAGGAGCCCTTATTGTCTTTCCACGAAATTGAATAATGTTTATACACTTGGTGCTGTTGGGTCATTTTCACTTGTGTTTACCGGCATCCTTCACCTATTCTCTGATATGCCCCCTTTCCTCTTTGCTTGCACACTGCCTAAAGTATGCTCCCAGGGGCAGAGAGTTGTTGGGACAGCCTGGGGTTAGTCACAGCTATGGACTGAATTGTGTTCCCCCCAAATTCATATATTGAAGCCCTAACCCCCACTGTGACTATTTCTAGAGATAGAACCTTTAAGGAGATGATTAAGGTTAAATGAAGTCATAAGCAGAAGGCCCTACTCCAATGGGACTATGGCCTTATAAGACAAGGAAGAGGGAGAGCGCACACTCTCTCTCTGTCATGTGAGGACACATCAAAAAGGTGGTTGTCTATAAGGCAGAAAGAGAGTTCTCACCAGAACCTGACTGTGTTGGCATCGTGGTCTTAGACTTTCAGCCTCCACAATTGTGAGGAAATAAATGTCTATTGCTTAAGCTCCCACTCTGCAGGATTTTGTTGCATGCTCAACAGACTAACACAGTCACCCAATTCAGCAGAAGACACAACAGGGACTGAGTGAAACTTACTTCATAGACACTGAGGGGAGCAGACCAGGTTTTATAGCCACCAACTGCATCTCTTGCCTGCTTCTCACTCTAGTTCTGAACTTAATCCATTAATTCACAGTCTCTCTCATTAAGAACCTTATATAAACTCTTTTTGCCATTTTTCCAGCTCCTGTGCCATTTTTCTTGCTAGACTCAAGAGATAAACCAGAGGTAAGACAAAGTTTTATCCTGACTAGCAGGTAGAACTTCTATCCCTCCCTCTCTCTTTTTTTTTAATTAAGCCAGCTGAGTCTTCTGCCTTTATTTACCTTTCACAGTGAAGCAAGATGGAAAAATAAAAGAAATAAGCCAAAAAATCCCTCCCTAAAATGACAGGTAGGAGAGAGAGTTGGTTGGCTTTTTCTGCTGCACACAAAAGTGAAATGTCAAGTTCTGTAGACCCTTCCTGCTTGAGAAAATGAGAGCAGGCTGTCCCCTGGAAAAGCCATAAGCAACCCAGGGGGTAACACAGTGAACCTGATAGGTCTGAGGTCTGTGCATGGAGGAGGGAGCCTCTCTCTCCTGCCTGCCTGCTTTCTCTTTTTTCCCATCAAAGTTCTCTTCTCTCCCAGAGCAGCGGACCACCTCCTCCACCAGCAGACAGCCAGGCCTGCCGCCTGTCCCCCAGAGTCTTTCTTTTCCTTCTTGGGCTCTCAGTGGGTGCAGAGAAGTAGCAAAGCTAAGCACTTGCATGCGATGCCTCACCCCTGCAAGCTCGTCTGAGACTAGATGTCATTAATAAGAGCAAGTTCTCATCTCTGAAGGTGTGGGGCTCTCTGCACAGTACTTTCATAATCAAAATTATCATCATAATCATGCTAATAACCACTATTTATTGACCACTTTCTGTTTACCAGCCACAGTGCTAAGTACTTGACAAGCCCAGATTCATCTGAGTCTTAAAACAATTCTGTAACAGGCACATTATTGTCATCATTTCACAAATGAGGAAAGCAAGGCTTACACAGGGATCCCTAAGGTTAACCAGTCCACCATGCAATAGTGAGCGGTGGGGGCCCTACTGATGGCCTGGGAACTGATCCCTAAACATAAGGCCTTGGCAAGACTCTGATGGAGAGGTCAAGCCAAATTCTTCCGACTCACTTTTACATGCAATTAAAGGCTGCCCCATAATTATGTTATTAAGAGCAACTATTTGGGTTTCCTAAACTAAAATCAGCTCAATACTGGAGTTTATCATACACTCTCATTGAATATTTTACTGAGAGGTACGTGGCTTGGCAATGGTGTCTTGGTTCCACTGTCACTGAGCATGTGCAGAACTGAAAGACCCATAATTTTCACAACTCTCCATTATCAGGTGTCATTGCCTTTGTCCTGAATTGGCAATCAATCTCTATTACTGTTTTCTTGTTCTTGAATGATACCTTACTGTTATTTCAGCTTTTTATATAATCTGTGGTGGCTCTCCTCTTAACCCTATAGTGAGTGGTGAGGTATATAGATGTATTTTCACCTGTTATTTTCCAAGAACTTGATTGGAGAAATGTATGTAACATATTGGGCTAAACCAAATAAAACATTTTTACCTTAGGTGAAACATACGAAATGGACTATATTTAACAACTTTTTAAAAGTTTATTTATTTTGAGTGAGAGAGAGTATGTGTGCGTGCATGAGAGCAGGGAGAAGGTCAGAGAGGGAGAGACAGAATTCCAAGCAAGCACCACACTGTCAGCACACAGCCCGATGTGGGGCTGGGGCTTGAATTCGTGAACTCACAAACCTTGAGATCATGACCTGAGCTGAGATCAAGTGTTGGACACTTAACCGACTGAAACATCCAGGGCCCCTGAACAATTTTGACCTAAAAAAATGGAAGTTTCCTATTGTCCAACCTAATAGTTCAAATATAAATTATTTTTACCTCATTTGCTAGACATTTGTATGCATAATTCCCTCTGCATATGCATGTACAGTGACACATTATAGATGATATTCTGCCTCTGAATTTGTATTATCTAAATAATTTACAACATATTATTATTATATGTTAACTATAAGAACATTGCTAAGTTATTTTGAGTTTGTGTGGATTTTTTTTTGTATGATCCAAGATCTTGAATGTAAGCTCATATTCTTCATGAATTGCTCATTTATTTCCATCTTTAGTTCTTTATCATCACTTGATTCCTTTTCTGCTGTTAAGGAGGAATGGATAGGTCCATAGGTTTTGTGGTCTTGGGTCTTCCATGTCCTGCTCAAAGAAGTTTGAAAAGCACTACGTCAGTGGCTAAGGAGACTTTTCAAGTCCCATAGCCAGTAAGTGTGCATTCAGAATTCAGATGCAACTCAGCTTCCCTCACAGATGGAGGATGTGATACACATTTTGGTCATTGGCATCAGTCACACCCCTATGGCTTCCTGAATAAGAAATGCTAGATTTCCTTGACATATCATTAAGGAAATTGGGAGGTCAACATTTATTGTGTGCCTATGTATGCCAGCCACTCTGCTTGGTATGTTAGTTTGAACCTCATTTGACACCACAGCAAACCCTATGAGGTTGGTATCATTTATCTGTACAGATGGAGAAAGAGGTTTGCAGGCTTGAATACTAACTCCAAATTCTGGAACTGGTAGGTAGGTGATGAAAGCAGAAAGCAAACTTTAAAGCCCATTTGATTGTTCACCACTTTGCCTTTTCTTTTTCTCACTACACATCCCCTTCCCCTAACCCCATATTTGATTCATCATGAAATCCTATTGGTTCTACCTATAAAATGACTCTGGGGTCTGTTTCTCCATCATTTTCACTACTAATGCTCTAACATTGTCCCTCCCACGAACACATGCACAGCCTCCTAACCTCTTCCTTGCCACAGTCCTTATCCATCCCCTCCATGTGGCCTTTAACTCACTCCACAATCCTTTACACAGATCTGATTGTGACCTACCTTTTCAGTGTCCCTGCAGTGCTTGCAGAGGGCATAAAACATGTCACAATCCAGCTTTCCAACCTACTTTCCTGGCCCTCTCTGCCAACATTCCCTATCCCCAGCTCCTACCCCCACTGACCCTTCCAGACTGCCCACCCCTCCATTCTCTCTAACACCCATGACTTTTCCAATTCAACTCCTGGGCCTCTGTGCACTTGATACTCTAAATTATATAGATAATAATTTGTGTGTGTGTGTATATATATATATGTGTGTGTGTGTGTGTGTGTGTGTGTGTATATATATATATATATATATATATATATATATATATAAAACCAGTTCTCCATCTGGCACATTCTGCTTCCTTCAAGGCCCTGCTCAAATGTCACTGCCTGTGGGAGAGTCATCCTAGACTTTTCCTGGGAGCTCATGGCCCCTCCTCTTTATAACCACAGGATTTTGTACACATTTTTAATTAGACACTTTCTGTTGAATGATAGCTAGCTGTTTAAATGTCTTATCTGTCTTTCCTACTTGATAATGAGCCCCTAAGGGATAAAGATCATGTCGTATTTATCTTTGGATTGCCAGCATGCAGAAAAGTGCCTGGCACCAGGTCAGCACTCAATAAATGTTCATTAATGTACAAACACCCCCCATAGTCTCTCATGCACATAAGAGCATACTGAGTAGTTCTTCGGTAGAGCGGATTGAAAATTGGACTGGGAAGATGCTTTGATTCTAGTCTGGGATCACCCACCAACTAGATGTGTCACTGGGGACAGAACATTTCGGGGTCTCAGTCCCCTCACTTGTAAAGTAGTGGGAGGACATCTGAGTGCCTTTCCAAGGCTTACATCTAATGATGCAAAGGACTTGACAGCTTATTCCTAAAAATCTCTCTCTTTCTTACCAGAAGGAAAAGGCCTTAGGCATCTTCTAAGGAGAGTCATGGCACACAACCAGGAGACTCTAGCCAAGACCCCTGTCATCAAATTCAAGGGCCAAGACTTCAACTTCTTGCGGGATCATTGCCTAAGCAGAGGTCTGCTGTTTGAGGATGAGACCTTCCCTGCGGAAACTTCCTCCATAGGTCTGCAGCTGCTCCAGGGAAAAAACCTCTCCAGCCTGATGTGGAGACGGCCAAAGGTGAGTGAGCCCCCCAGAAACACACCCAGCTCCTGGACCCTCTCAACTGCCTGTCATGGTACCTCCTACTGAAAGAAGGATGGGCACGTGACTTGGTTTTCAAGGGTGGCCCAAACCAAATAGGAAGGAGAATGAAATTTATCTGGTCCCTTAGCTATAGTGTTGTATCATCAGTAGGATGGAAGGACCCTGTTCCAGCAACCAGGACCCCTGGGTTCTAACCCAGTTCTCACACTGAGCACATCACTAGATTGCATGCTTCAGTGTTCTCATCTGAGAAATGGGAAACCATGGGTATGAAGATTGTGGTAGTTGGTCTCTAGGGTCTCTTCCATCTCCACAATTGAGCCCATCTGTCAGTCTTCATCACTCTATTCTCTTCAGGTACCACTGTCTTTATTTTTTCTTTTCCCCTGTTAGAATTTAGTCAAAGGGAAGATATCATGTCAGTCACTGATAAAATAGGATGAATTTAAATAATTGCCTCACCCCTCTCATTTATATATGTATTGTCAGTCTTGTAAAGGCTTGATCATTTATAAAAGAATTTTAGACATCAAATTAGGAAGATCTTTCAGGGAAACATTCAAATCCCTATGCCAGTAGTTGGTCACTAACTCAACCTTGTGGCGAGATGAGCCCTGTTGGTTTTTCTAAACTATATTCGTTCCCAAGAAATATTTCTCAGCCCACTGACCATTCTTATAATCTCATTAGGGAAAAAGATCCAGGTAAGGACCACTCTAAGGATCCTGAGGCCAATCCTCCTGTTCTTGCTTCCAAAAGCAACCAGCAGAACCTAGAACAAGAGAAAATAAGATAATGTCTAGTAAGCTAATGATTATGATATCAGCAAGTGTTACCAAGCACTGATTAAGTGCCAAACACTCTCCTGAGTACTTTCAATAAGGCCAGTTTAGGCTATACAAAAAGGATATTTTCTGATAACATAAAATAAGACATTAAACTCTGGAGGTACCGACTCTTGCTCTGATGTCAAGGGGGCAGATTTGTAGTTTTGGAGAGGGAAGGGTGAGCAGGGCGCAGGTGGGGCTCAGGATCAGATGGTGGTGCTTCAGGCTTCTAGGATCCATCTCACCAGCCAGAGGCAGTAAGTCCCCAGAAATTATCCTCTTCTGGCCTTCCCCTCCGAAGGGGAGCAGAACAGAGAACTCTATTTAAAGTTTGGAAGGGTTATATATTTTTTCCCCTTGTTATTTTTAGAAGCTGAGATTCTTTTAGAAATGTTCTTTTTTTTCTTTTTTACAAGGTGCTGAGCAATAGATACAAGACCATATTTATAGTGTTGGAGAATTTATAACATTTCTATTTAGGAAGGGTTCAGAGTTTCTTACTATCTGATTTCAGCAACATCTCAAATTTTATCTTTTGGGGGCAAGGAGAAACTGAGGCAAACAGAAGTGAGATGACTTCCACAGAATAGTTCCAGGAACCTGAAATAGAGGAAGATACGTCCTACTCCCACTCTTCTCCTCAGCCAAAAGCTGAGACAAATGTCTTTGTGTACCTCGTCACAGTGTCCACATTTGTATAGTGTTTTCCTGAGTTTTCCATGTGTCCTGTTCTACTTTGTCTCCTTTGTTCTTTCCCAGTTGTATAGAGAAGAAAACAGATTCAGACAGGGGATGTGACTTGTACGAGGTGACAGTCCAGCCTCCATATGCTGCACTTTCCTTCACATGGGATTGTGTGCCCGACAGGACTCTGTTAGGATTTGAATGAACGAGTAAGTGAGTGAATGGATGAAGGAATGACTTTATCTACAGGCCCCTGACATGGGTTTCAAACTCCATATGTGCAGCTGAGATTCCGTAGGTTGACTGGCTTAACAGGTAGAATGGTAGACAAGAAAGCCACTGAATTCACCCCTTCCACATGGTGACATCCTCAAGTGCCACAGCTTATAGTTGTGCCTGAGAAAAGCCTTGGACGAGGAGCCATGGCCAGTGTAGTTCAATCCTAGTTGGAATGGCCAACACTTACATAGTGCTGACCATATGGTAGGTCCAACTTTAGGTCCTTTGACTCATTGAATCCTCACAGTAATGTTATAAGGAGGTACTATTATTAATCCCACTTTACAGATGAGAAATAGAAACAGAGTTAAGTAACATGCCCAAAATGGTAAAGCTGGAATTTGAACCCTAGAGTCTATCTCCAAACCTGTACTCCTATCACACTATATTGTCTCCATAAGGCCTCATTGTAAGCTCATGTTGTGTTCTGAGTTCCTATTTGCTACAAATAATATTTTGTACACCAGTAGACTCCTAGTTCATCTAGGTAACCAGGAATCAATCTCTGTGTTGTGTCCTGCTTTCCATTTTTTAGGAGAAAAAGAATGAGGTAAGAATGAAATGTTGTACCTGTACGTCACATGATTATTTTAAGGAATAAATGAAGACAATATTTAGAGTCTAGCACATTGCAAACACTAAACACTAGCTATTGTTGCTATAATTAATTTGGGAGGGATGGCATAGGGTAGCAGCCTCAGGGGCTGTCCTTTTGGATCCATGGGTTTTCACAGTCCAGCCAGCATCAGCCCTCAGCTAATTTCAGCAAACACATTTAGAGAGAAATGTAGGTCAGATGAAACCATTTGAGGTCCTAGGGGGAGGCTGACAGGGAATGTGGAGAGAATTTTTTCTCACGTTCTGCTGCCTGTCACCACTTTCAGAAGGTTGCCTCCCACTCTAGAGCTTGCCCAGTCACTGTCCAGAGGTATGGATGGCACTCCTTAAATTAAGTTCACCTGTATAATGGCTGAGGTGGCACCAAGTCTCCTGAGGCCATCTCCATATTCAAGGCTTGGAAGGACAATGGGGAAGCTCCATATTCTAAGCAAGTGCTAAACCATCATGGATATCATTCTACCTTGAATACTCACCTGGGCTTGGTAGATTCACTAAGAGTGACTAAGAGTTGGCATACAACTAAACTCAGCTTTCTATGCCTGGCACAGAAAGGTTGTTTAATGTCCCATAATGTCTTCTCTCTCCCTCTCTCCCTCCCTCCTCCCCCTCTCTCCCCCTCTCCCCCCCTCCCCCGTTCCTCTCTCTCCTTCCCTCCTTCCTTCTTGCTCTCCCTCTAACAATCAACCTAATCCATTTTGCTGCTGGAACTTTGAAGTAGAAGCTCCTTCATATCTTGCTTCGTTCAGTTTCTCTTTGTTTAAGAAATTTCCACCCCACCTCTCACATCCCCCCCCCACCCTAGTGGCAGTCAGTCAGGTTCTGCAACAGCCTGTGACCTTGCACTGACCAAATGGCACTGAGGAGACCCAACTCCTCATGAGCCTCTGCACTGCCTACAACCCCCACCCCATGTCAGCAAGAGACAATGCTAAGAATTAGACTTGTACGTGGTGTATCTATTTGATATTTCCTGAATGAAAGTTGGTGCTAGAGTGACTTCCTTTTAGAATTTTAATTCCATAAATAATGCTAAATCCCATTTATCAAGTATGTACATGCAGTAAGTATGAATCTAAGCACTTTACATATGACATTTCATTTAATTACCATAATAGCCCTGTGAGTAGATCATATTATTATCTTTGTTCAGTAGATGAGCATTGTCCAGGAGAACTTTCTGTGATGATAGAAAGGTTCTTTTGGTACCGTTCAGTACAACAGCCATTAGTCATAAGTGGCTATTGGTACTTCCAATGTGGCCAATGCAACTGAGGGATCAAAATTTTAATCTTATTTACTTTTTTTTAAGTTTTTGAAAGCTTACTTATTTATTTTGAGAGAGAGAGAGAGAGAGAGCGCACCAGCAAGCAGGGGAAGGGAAGAGAGAGAGGGAGAGAGAGAATCCCAAGCAGGCTCCATGCTGTGAGCACAGAGCACGACGCGGGGCTCGAACCCACGAACCACAAGATCATGACCCAAGCTGAAACCAAGAGTTGAACACTTAACCAACTGAGCCACCCAGGCACCCCTTAATCTCATTTAAAGTAGCCACATATGATTTGTGGCTACCATATTGGACAGCACAGAAATATAGATACAATTCTTCACAGCAGGGTCACCAATGTGTATCAGATTGAGAGATGGCAATTTCATCTTGGACCCCATACTTTGGGAGAATCATTTTGCTTCTCAACTGAAGAATGGCTGTGGGCCTGAAACATGCTGTCTTATGGGTGCTCAGAGCTCATAACCCAGCCCCGTTGTGGATCCTGGCCTGTGGCCATCCCAAAATGAAGTATCACCTACCCAGGTAACAACTTTGATCTTTTAAGTAGAGTGGAGTTTCTGAAAGGATTGTTCACTAGAAATGATTTACCTTAGGTCCCAAATGAGTTCTTCAGAAAAGGAAAGTGTTGACAAAGTAGACACGGGAGTGTAGGTTATGAAGGCAACAGGTAACAGAAGGTGACAAGGTAAACCTGCCAGCAAACAAATGCCATCGAGCCAAAGAACTTTAATGCCAATAAAACAAAGCTCTCTAGCAAAAATAGTAAAGGGATTGACTCTGTCACCTGGCCCAGCCTGAACTCTGCCCACCCTCTGAATGATATATTTAGCCTGTGTCTGAATGCCAAGATGCTGACCCTGATGTTCCCTCATCTAACAGCAGCCTTCAAAATGATTGCAGGAATCACTCCAAAACATAGCAAGTGATGTTGCATTGGAAGACACCCCTCCAGAAGCGATTGCAGGAGAATGCCTGGTTTGGTACCACTTCACAGAGGGTATTTGTTAAGATTCCAGGGGTTCTTGCATTATATGTGCTTCTGGCATCCATAAGATAACATAGATTGTCCCAAAATTTGCTTCGAGAAAGGACTTCACAGTGCAGAAGTTGGGAAGATTACTTAGTATGACTATTGCTGATGGCTTCTGTATTAGGGTTCTCCAAAAAAACAGAAACAATAGTGTGTGTGTGTGTGTGTGTGTGTGTGTGTCTATTATATATCTATATATCCTATAGGATATTACCCATATCAATCAGGCAGAGAAAGAGCAAATTCTCCCTCTACCTTTTGTTTTATTCAGGTCCTCAGTGGATTGGATGGTGCTTATTCACACAGGGATCAGAAATCTGCTTTATTGAACTCAATTCAAATAAATGTTAATCTCATCTGGAAACACAGACATACTTAGAACTAATGTTTAGCTAAATATCTGGGGACTTCTTGACACAGTCAAGTTATAAAATTAACCATCACACCTTTCTCCTGTACAAATTATGTTTCAGACCCTCCAGAGGGCCCCTCTCGCAGAATCAGAGAACATGGACACCAAGAATCCCCTATCTGCATGCGTGGTCTGGGGGCAGGGGAGAGATCTGAGCACGATGGAGCCACACTGCCTGGTTCACAGCCCTCTCCCTGCAGATCTGTAATCAAATTGCTCAGCTTCCCTGAACCTGCCCCCTTTCCCTGGCAGGGCTTCAGAATCTTCTGTGTTACTGTGTAAATGCTGAACACTACCTCCAGTTAACCTACTAAATCCAGGCTGTGAGAGGCAGCAGCCAGCAGCCTCCAGGGCAGCGAAGGTCTCGGGTGATTCTGAGTCACACTCAGGGTGGAGACTACTACTTGCCAGTCTTGTCACACTTCACTGTCCTGGTGTGCCCATCCCACCTGGTGACACCTGTGGACATTGCCATCTTCCCAGTCATCTTTTTTCTTTTTAAGTTTTAATTTAAATTCCAGTTAGTTGGCACAGCATAATATTAGCTTCAGGTGTACAATTTAGTGATTGAACACTTCCCTACAACACCCGGCGCTCATCACAAGTGCACGCCTTAATCCTCTGTTTCTTGGTTTGCCTCTCTTTTTTTCCCTATGATCATTTGTTTTGCTTTTTAAATTCCACATATGAGTGAAATCATACGGTATTTTCTTTCTCTGACTTATTTTGCTTAGCATAATATACTCTAGCTACGTTGATATCATTTCAAATGGCAAGGTTTCATTCTTTTTTATTGCCCAGTAATAGTCCATTGTGTGTGTGTGTGTGTGTGTGTGTGTGTGTGTGTGTGTGTGTGTATCACATCTTCTTTATCCATTCATCTTTACCTATTCTCTCAGCAAATCAGCCCAGCAGGCTAAAATGCTTCTGGGTGTAATTTCCATCTCTTCCTACCTCTGCACTTTTTAGATCATCGAGCACCTCTCTAAAACCCAGGGTGGGGAAGGAATGGGCACCTCAGAGGATAGGAGATATAGATGCTGAGATATAGATGCTGGTCTTGTGCCCAACATTGATGAAGACAATTCCAGTGTTTACCAGTAAACTTTATGTTGAATATTGATTTGCAATAATTGCCATTTAATTTTCATAGCATGAAAATAGTTTTCTGTTCCTAATTAGCTACAATTTTTTAATTTTAATTTTTAACATTTTGGTAAATCATAGAAAGTTGTGAATTTATTAAATGCCTGTGTGGCATTCATTAGAAGGATATAAATTGTTTTTCCTTTGGTGCATGTAAATGCTATTTTATATTATTATATATCCTGATACAAAATCAGCATCCTTCATTTCTAGGGCAAACCCTGCTTGATTATAGTGGGTTAGTCTTAATAATTTCTTGTTCATTCATTTGCCATGTGTTTTATTTTGGTATATTTCCATAAGTGAAATCAGTCTATAATGTGTTCTTGTGCTTTCACTGTCCCAGGCTATGCTGTCCCAGGCTATGCTGGCTTCTTAAAATAAATGGTGGCAGGATTTTTCTTCCTTCCCTTCCTTCCCTTTCTTTCTTTTCGCTGAAACTGTAAGTGATACAAGAATGGTCTATTCCCTGAAAGTGTGAGAGAACTCCACAGGAAATCCTGTGTACTTGAAAGCCTTCACAGAGCTGTCAGGGAGATATTCTTTGATCATTTGAAAATACTATTGCAAAGTTATCTTTTAAAGCTTACTGACTAACTTGAATCATTTTTGGCCATGCTAATTTTAGTCGGATAATCATCACTATCTTTAAATTGATTAGTATAGAATTTTATGTCATGTTTTTATATTGCTAAAATCTCATTTTTATTTCTAATTTCAGTTGGGTTTACCTACCATATTTGTTAAAGGTTGGGTCTATGTAAACCTTCTTCCCCAAATGGAGTGAGTTACTTGCTTTATTGGTCTTGCTGTTTTTCTATTTTAGAATTCACTAATTGTCTTTAATCATTTTTTTCTGCCTCCAGTTGAGGCTCTTTTTGTCTTTCTAACATCTATGAGTTGATTGTTTAATTCATGTTTTTTTTTCTATCATGTTTAATAATGAATGCATTTGAGGCTCTGGGTTTGTCTGTGAGTATGGCCTTTTGAATTTTGCAAATATAACAGGAGGGAATCAATATTTATTGAACATGTACCTTGTCCGATGTCCCAAGGATCCACATCCTTCCTCATCTGTTAGGTGGAAAAACTCCTGCTTAGCAAGGCTAGTGGGAGACGATGGGTGAATAAAGCCCCTGGACCTCAGCAAGGTAGTCAGTGCCTCAATGGCTTTGCCACCGGAGTCTCCCTTTCACATATGAGGAAACTGAGGCTCAGCTAAGTCAAGGAAGTGGTTCAAGGTCACCCAGGGAGAAGGCAGGGCAGGGTTCCACCCTGGGTCTGTCTCCATGACTCTCAGCACGCCCACCCCCCTTCTGCAGTCACACTGCAGGGAAAACCAGAGCAAACAGCAGAGGAGAGCTGGGGCTTCAGGCAGGTCAGGAAAGTTGAGCAAAGCTATCTTTGTTCCCCATCCAAGCCCACTGGCCTCCTGTCTCTTTAATTCCTGTGAGTGGAAGATCTTAAGCATCTGCTCAGTGACAGCAAATGCTAGTGAGATCTTTACCTCCTTTCCACAGTAGAAGGGCTGGGGACAGCTGGGTGAAGTGCCTGGAGTTGTCCTGGAACGGGGACACTCACTCCCTCCATGGCCCTGAAAAGAGTTCTGTGCTGCTGGCTTGTGTTGGGGGAGGTCCCTGCGTCCTCCCAGATACGGGTACTTAGCTGCCCAGCTTGGAGCCCAGATGTGGGGAAAGGGCAGGCCAGCTTGGTGCCTCTACCGGGGAAGGGTCTGAGCCTGGGTGCACCTCTCCTGGTGAATTTGAGACGGCCAGTTATTTGTAGAGAAGGTAGTGGGAACAGGTTTAGTGAGGCAATTACCCCTCCCACACAAGCCGGGCTGAGGTGTTTGCAAACCTGCACGCCTTTGTTTGCCTCTTGGCATCTCCACCAGGAAACTGGCAGTTTCTGAAGGGCTGACAGTTCTCTCAAAGCACAGGACTCTGTACATTTATGGCTGTTGAGCAAATAAATCCACTTCCACTTTGTGGGCCTGTTCTCTGGGGGGACTTATTCGTCAATGTGAAAAGAAATGATACAGGAACAATGACCAAAGTATGCAAATGCAGTAGAAATCTGGGGACAGTTGCACAGAGAGGGTGCTGAGGGTAATCCTGCAGACTTCCAGTAGGGAAAACCTGGGGGCTCCCTGGGGCTCCTTGACCCATGGGAGCCCCTTCAGGAACTCTCACAATCCTTGTGTCTGCTGGGAGTTCCCCAAATTCTCCCTAGATATTGCAGCACTACAGAATCCTCTCGCAAACCCCTTTCTGTGGCTGCCACGCGCTCTGTGTGTTAGAGGTTGGGGCACGACTGGGCTCCAAGTAACAGTACCCAAGACAAGGGACCTGGGGTCTTCTAGAATCAGTTTGTGAGTTAGCCCGGGAGTGGACAAAGGTCGGAGTAACACATCTTGCATCCTGTAGAGCGCATGGCTGGACTCGAACCTGGAGCCCAGAATGCCCTACTGCTGAGAGAGGACATGTCACAATGAATGCTTTATTATGTTTCTAAAAGGGTCCTCTAACAAATGTATCTTTTTGTTTGTTTGTTTATAACCTGTTACTACAACACTGCTAGTTGGGACTAGGATGGCTGACTATTTGATGTAAGGATCCTGAGCCTTTATTTATGTTTATCTTTTCCTGCATTTTGCTTGTACATTTATTGCCTGTCTTGTCAGTTACATATATGCCCCTTTGACATCTGCCTTCCTGATAGCAATCAAACCTGAAGAATGAGGGGAACTTTTCTAACTCGGATTTTAAGCACCTGTTTAAGAATTAACCTCTACCCCTCAAAGACGAAATGAGTGATGTCTTGGGTACCACTTGGGGACACAGAGGAATGAAAGATGCTCATGGCTTTTCTCCCTCTTGCCTAAGGATATATTAGAGGGTAAATCAGAACCTCACTTCATCCTGGAAGGTGCAAGCAGATTTGACATCCAACAAGGAGAGGCCGGTAAGGACTCAACGTCTTTCCTCCTGGCCCTGGATCAGGGCAGACAGCCTGAAGTCAGCCTCCAGGTAGGGACAGACAGAAGGAGGTGCCCACCCAGACCCACAGATTTCTACCCCAGCTTCTGAGGAGGCAAGGTCGGCACCCTTGGTGCTGTGTGGATGGACTGTTCACACTGGCAACAAGATTTCCTGTAACTTCAGCTCTGGGCAGCTCTAGCAAGATGCGAATCAGAGGCAGGTTGTCCCAACAACCCTGCTGAGGCCGGGCTAGGGCTCACTTTTAGTTTTTTTTTTTTAAGTTTATTTATTTATTTTGAGAGAGTGCACATGTAAGCAGGAGAGGGGCAGACAGCGGGAGACAGAGAATCCCAAGCAGGCTCCTGCACTATCTATGCAGAGCTTGAGGTGGGGCTCGAACCCATGAACACTGAGATCATGACTTGAGCTGAAATCAAGAGTCAGTCACTTAACCGAGTAAGCTACCCAGGCACTCCTGGATGGGGCTCTCTTGACTTCCCTCACCATCACCATCCCCCCCCCATCCCTTTTTACCTTCCTCATAGCCACCCCAACTCCCATCACCCCTACCCCCACATCATCACCAGCTCCTTCTCTGTCTTGCTTGGAACTGGCCCCAGTGAACCCTTCCCCAGTTCTCCTCTCTCAGGCAGAAAAGGAATGTATTATTCAGAAGAAGGTGTATGGATTCTGGTGACAAAGACCCACGAAATGTGTGGAGTGGGGCTTCCAGATGTGTTCAGTAGACCTCTCATGGCTTCTGTCCCCTCACAGGAGATTGCTGGTTCCTGGCAGCACTGGGCTCATTGACACAAAACCCACAGCACTTGCAGAAGATCCTGATGGACCAAAGCTTTTCATGCCACTACGCAGGGATCTTCCGTTTCCGGGTATGTGCACCACTGCGACACTTCTCACCTAGGTTCTCTGTGAGCACAGGCAGGCAAGTATCTTGAATATTCTCATGGTCTGCTAGCCTACAATGGAAGACTCACCTGTGTGTTAGTTACTTTGCGTACCTCTAAGAAAGGATTTGAGCTCAAGGTCTGGCAGCACGTGGGAGAGCTGGGAGTTAAAACGTTTTCATGTAAACAAATAAAAAGAAATAGCAGAAACACTTAGCAAAAAAAAAAAAAAAGTCATTAATCAAGAACCCTGCACATCATAGAGCTTTTGTCTGTGTTGATTCCTGTGCTGTATCTTGCTATTTTGATTACAGTAGCTGTAGAGTAAGTTGCAACATCTGGCAGAGTAAGTTTTCCTTCCTTATTCATTGTTCTTTCCTCAAAAATATCTTGGTAATTCCTGCGCTTTTATTCTTTGATGAGAATTTTAAAATCATTGTGTCTAATTAAAAAGAAAAGGCACTCTGTGATGCAGAGTGGAGTAGCATTAAATGTATGTATTTATTTGGAAACATTACACTTTTATTATTTTAATTATTCCTTTCCAGAAACATGGTATATCTTTCTATTCATTCAGAACTAGTTTTATGCCCTTCAATAAAATGTTATAGCTATGCTTCCACATTGGTGTCACACCCTTCTTGTTAAACGTATTCTCAAATATTTTACAATTTTGCAGCCAATGTGAATGAGATTTCCCCCTCATTTCATTTTTTTTAATGTTTATTCATTTTTGAGAGAGACAGAGACAGAGTGTGAACAGGGGAGGGACAGAGAGAGAGAGAGACACAGAATCTGAAGCAGGCTCCAGGCTCTGAGCTGTCAGCACAGAGCCCAATGCGGGGCTCGAACTCCTGAACCGTGAGATCATGACCTAAGCCAGTCAGCCCACTCAATAGACTAAGCCACCCAGGCACCCCCCTCATTTCTATCTAGATGTTGCTGGTAAGAGGAAAGCCACTCCTTACTAAATACTAAATTGTATCTAGCCACCTTACCAAATTCCTTAATTAGTTCCAATTTTTTTTTTCTTTAGTAGAGTCTGGATTTTTTAGTTAATGAATATTCTCTGCAAATAAAGATAATTTTGTCACTACTTTTATTATTTATAGAACTTACTTTGCCCTTTGTCCTTGTCCCATTAGTTAGAAGTTTGCAATTTTGAATAAGAGTGACAAGAATAAAGTCCTGCCTTTTCCTGATTTTAATGATGTTTTCTCCTGGTGTGCCATTGTTTTAATGCACTGTGGGATTCAATTTGCTAAAAATGTTATTAGAATTTTTGCATCTATATCACATGTAGAATTGGTTTTTAGTTGTTGTTTTTACCATGTTTGAGTTATGTTGGCTTTTTAAAATGAACCCACTGAGTTTTGCATATCTTGATCTGAAATAATTTGAACAATGGTTGTTAATCATGGATTATCTGATATTTGAAAGTAAAATAGACAATAGTTAAAAGATCTGGAACTACTTCCTTTTTCAACATGATTTCTTTTACTCTTCCAATGTGTTCAACAGCTATTAAAATGCTTGTGTCTCTTATTTCTTCTGGGGTTAATCTTGAAATTTTTTTTTTTTTTTTGCCAGGAAAACCAAATATTACTTCTCTCAGACCAAATTTATTGCCCAAAATTTGCTTATGTGATTGTCTGAAAATTCACTTAATTTCTTCTAATCTATGGTTAAATCCACTTTATCAATCCCTGTGCTATGTTTTTGTTTTTCCTTTTCTTCATAATACAGGTTTTCTTAGCCAAAGCAATCTGTTTATTGGTTTTTGAACAAATCAACCTTTGATTTTCATTATTCTGTTTTTCTTTTGGAGTTTTGTTTTCTATATAACTAATTTCAATTTATTTTTATTAAGTACTGTTTACTTTCTGTTAATTTTATTTTTTTTTTTGTTTTATGAAACTGTACACTTTTCTGTCTTTTTGTTTAATAATGAAAACTTTTAAAACCATAAATTTTTATATGAGATATTATCTACTTATAGGTTTTGATATAAAATGTCTTTTATTAATTTTAAGGCAATGTACTTTTAGTTTTGATTAAGCTTTGATTATAGTTTATATTCTATTTATTAAACTATGATCAGAGAATATTCATAAAATCTCTACATTTGGAGAAATTATTAAAATTTTATTCATGGCCAAATCTACAACAATTTTTGCAAATGCTTCATGGACATATGAGAAGAATATCCAGTGATCAGAGGTTTTACATATGGAGTCAAGATTTCTGATTTGCAGATTGTTGTGTCTGCAGTTAACTTTTTTTATCTTGACTTCATTTTTGTCTGCTTGATTTGTCAAATTCTAAAAGAGGTGAATTGAATTTCTTCCCCAAAGTTATACCTTGGAACGTCCTTCTTATGTTTTCAGATGTTTTAGCTTTAACCTTTTCCTGTTTTATTCTGTGGTGCCCAAAGGTTTATGTTCTTGCTATCTGCTTGTTGGAATAAAGCTCACAAAATATCACTCTTTATTGTGTTTAATGTGTTGGGCTTTGGATTCTTCTCTATCTGATGCTCATATTGCTAATTCAGCTTCCTATTATTTACATTTTTCTGTTCTATCTTTGTTCATCTGTTCCTTATCAATTTCACTTCCATATTTCTATAAATATACTTTTATAAAAGTATATTTTAAACTCCTTGCTCACCATTGTTTCTTTCACCCTTCATTTCCCCTTATCTTATTTCCCCTTGTTCTAATTTCATCCTCATTAGGTAGTAGTTCCTTGAATAATTTCCTCTGATCACATAAGTATTTTTCACTTGCCCTTGCCTAAGAATGGTATGTCAGTTGGGTTTGAGATTCTTGGATCACATTCCCTTTCCTCAAGAGTCTGTAAAAATTATTTCTTTGTCTTATAGCTTCCAATGTTGCAGAAGAAAAATCCAATGTCAATCTATGCTTTTGGCTTTGTATGCAACATGTTCTTTCAAGTTTATAAGAGGTACTTTCTCTCTCTCCTTGGTGTTCAGAAATTTCTCTGAAGTATGCCCAGATGTGTGCCTTTTTGAAACTAATCTTGGCTGGAATTCATTGAGCCCTTTCATTCTGAAGACTTTACTCCTTTTTCTGCTCAGCTAAATTTCCCTTCATTTTTTTTCTGGGTGTCCTCCTTTACTTTGTATTCTCTTCCTAAAGTCCAACTAATTGCATACTAGGTCTTCTAACAAGTTTCCAGGTGATGCTCATCCTGGTGGTCCAAGGATCTGACTAAGGAGTGAGCTAGAAGATGCAAGTTTTACTGTCTGAGCTCACCTTAGACTGCCAGTGTTGGTAGTAACAGGTAGTTAGGAGAAACTGAGGCACAAGCAGGACACTCTTTGCCCTTCTGAATGGTGAGAAAGTTCCACAATTCTCCAGAAACAGCTGAGGTATTGAACTTGGCACTGCTTTCTGGAAAGAGCCCAGTGCCCAGGCAACATGGCTACTTTGCTCAAAATATTTCTGGCTTCCGTCTGACACCTGGGTGTTGACAAAATGGCACTAGCATGCTTCTCAGATGGTCCAGACACTATTCAGATGCCAGCCCTACTCAAGTAGAGGTGAACCAGGAAATGCAGATTGGTGACCTCATTCTTGACCATTTGCATCCTTTCTGGGAACAATGATCTTATCTGGTGTTCCCTTTGTATAAGGAGAGCAAGTTTGGTCAGCATTACTCATGTGGGTATTGGGGTGAAGGTGAATTCTAAGGGAGAACCAACCAGAGGAGCTCATTCAAGCCAGGACTACTCATTCCAGTCTATGCTGCACCAGGCACTATCCAAGGTCCTGAAAGAAGCTATTGAAAAATAGTTACTACTTTCAAAACTGATCTCACTTTCACAATATCATCAGATCCCAATCACAGCCCTATGAGGAAGTTCATACTTTACCACCACTTGACAGATAAGGAAACTGATACCCAGAGAATTCAGTGTCTTACCCAACGTCTATTGCTCAGGTAACTAAAGGTAAAACCAGTATTCAAGCACAGTTCCAGTAACTGGCCACTGTCTACTACATTTGCTATCCAGTTAAACCCCAAATTCAGATCAGGCTCTTTTTCCAATACCCCACTTCTAGCTTTCCTTGGTGTGCCAAACATATTTCATGACCTTCCTCCTAGTAACACCCCTGTTGGCTTTTAACCTCACCTGTCTACACATTTTACTGCAGTAGGGACACAAATCCACAGCTGTGCCGGAACCAGCTGCAGTGCACTGAGTTCACTAATGACCATGAAAACATCTTCTTTGCTTTGTCTCCACTGACATCTCTGTCTCAGTCTCCTCTACTGTGAAGTGCATCCTCAGCTGGATGAAACAGCCCAACATCTGGGACACCCAGATGTGGAAAAAGCCATGTGGATGGCTTCCCGTCACTGCCAAGCAGATGATAGATCACATCCACCCAGCTTTACTCTGAGCCCACCTGTCATAGGCTTGCCTTCATCAAGACTCAAGCCTGAAGCTGGAAGCCCTGCTGCTTATCCAGCACAGAGCAGACCAGCCAAGAAACTCCAAAAGGCTGGCTTTGTTATGAATTTTCCTCATTTGGTCATGTCCCCAGGTGAACCATTAAGAGTTGAACACTGAAGATTAAAGCAGTCTGTTTTGGACAGAACCATCTGGTTCATTTGTGCTCTTAGCAGTAGCAGTGCTAGCCAGTTTGATTTCTGCTACTCTGATGGCAGGACCATCTTCACATGAGCTGAGGAAGGCCAGAGCAAGGCTCTCACTGCTCAGTCCTCCAGAGCAATCTTCATCATTTGGCCTCTGGGCCTTTGCCCACACTGTCCTTGCCATCTGGGATGCCTTTCCTACCTCCTTGCCACCTGCTTAAATCCTGCTGGCTCCCTCAAGCCTTTAGCCCCTGGTAGGCTTTCCTGTCCCCCATTACAATACTCTGTATCTACCATTCTCCTCGTTATTCAGCAAGTGTTCCCTGTGTTGCCCTTTTGTGCCCAAGATATACTTGGAGAGTCTCCTGTGTGTCTGAAGCTCATAAAGGACCCGCCAAAGTGAGGCCAGAGTTAGTAGCAAAGTCAAACAAAAACCCAAGTCTCTTTCCTCTCAGCATGTATTTTCTTTGACTCACTTGGCCTGTGACTCATCTGTCCAGTGAAGTCGACATGCCAGGCCCCTGTCCACTGACCTCAGCTGGGATTTTGTTCTGGATAGAGTTTGTTGTTATACTGGGGAGGTTATGTGGTGACAGTGGTTATTGTTTGGCACAGGTCAGGGGTCCTGGAGCTCCCTTCTGCCGCAGCTCTACTAAGGCATATATTCATCTCTCTTCTAGTTTTGGCAGTGTGGCCAGTGGGTTGAAGTGGTGGTTGATGATCGCCTGCCTATCCTCAACAGGGAATATCTCTTTGTGCATCCTCGCAACAACAACCAAGAGTTTTGGCCCTGCCTGCTGGAGAAAGCTTATGCCAAGTAAGGATGGCCCACCCCTCAGCACAGGGCCTTGATGCTGGCCTTACCTGCCCAGCTGCTTGTCCTGATGGATGCTCCACAGCAGCTGGCCCCAGAACTTTTGGCAGCTCTGCTGAATGACATGATTCCCTGGGAGCATCAGAGCCTTTGCCACCTAGCTGGGCATCCTTCATAAACAATCACTGTATGCAAGGCTCTGTTGGAGCCACGGGAGGAACCCAGAGGCACTTAACAAGGAGTGGGCAGGGCAAGGCTGGACAGAGATATTTACTAACAACACTATTATTTCAAGGGCTGGGATAAGAGCCCAAATAAAATATAATATCAGGTCAAAGTCTGATCAGAGGACAGAGAAAGAAAACAATCGACTTTCTGACTCATAGAGTCAGGCTTAGACTTTATAGAGGACATGGCATTGAGTGAGGCCTTGAAGGATGGGTAGAATTTCAGCAAGGAGAAAGGGGACATGTTGGAAGTTATTCCCAACTATTGGAAGGATTTAAGCAGAGACCTAGGGGCAGGACAGTTCAAAATGAGGTGGGGCAGTTGGGGGCCTGGAATGGCCACTATGAGATTGTATCTGTGTGGGGGGGGACAGGGCAGGAATTGCTGTTTATTATATGGTTCAAGAACCATGATTCAAAGACTACCTTCTAGTGTTAACAAGCTCAATGACTTATAAACACCCCAATTCATACGTTTTATTTAGCCTCTTTGAGTTGCATCTATTCAGACAATGTTTATTAGGCATTTAACCATAGGCCAGGCACTGTGCTTGGAACTAGGATAAAGACTCTGAGACTGGCTTCAATAGGTGTGAGCAAAACTGTATGTTGTATAGAAGATGTCACTGTCATAGAGACCTACACAAGTGAGGGACACATCAGAGCTAGAAATCAATGCTAGGGGACAAAAGGACCATCACTTTCAGGAGCAAATGAATTACTGGAGTGTCATAGAATCGGGTTCCCCAAAGATCACCATGACCCACCACGTTTTACAGATTGGGAAGCCAAAATTCCAAATAGTGATGTGATGGTAGTCACTAGCTGGAATCTTCTGGGGTTTTCAGTTATTTGACCCAGGCACATCAGTTAGGAAGACTGAAGACCCTGCTGAGTTCAGTCCTACGCCATGAGGATGCCAACAACCCCACAGACCACCCCAGTCCCTACCCTTCTGGAGGTTACAATCTGAACAGCCATGCATCTCAAGAGGTTTTTTTTTTTTTTTTTGCATTCTTTTTGTCAAGCCTACTTGTGAAAAACTAAAGCTGTTGCTCATTTCCAGTGTCAAGAAGAGCTGTTCATTAGCATTTGAGAATGAATCCGAGATAACAGCCAAGGTTGTTGAACCAATCCATATGTTTGGGGAGGTTAATTTGCTTCTAAGTGACTTACGCAAACACTGCCATTTCTTTCCACTGTGGATTCAGCCCTCCCCACTTCAGGGCTTTGCTTTTCCCTTATGTGAAAAGGGGAGCATGCCAGTTCACTTGGAGAATTAGAAACCTTGTGGAATGAAATGATGACTTTGACCCCATTTTGTTAACAGTCAACCTAAAGCAATCATTCAGCTTGAAAAGAAAATGGGAAAGTGGACCCAGAATCCACATTCTACTGCCTAAAGAAATCTAGTGAGGATAAAATGTTTCAAACTAGTAAGCTGTTTAAAAGCTTTCCCCTCCAACCAAAGAAGGAAATCATAGAATGCAGGAGTGAGCACAATAGAATTTGAGCTATCCGAGCTGGAGGGGACCTCTGTCAGTCTCGAGCCCTACCTCCTTCTTTGAAAGATGAGGAAACTGAGGCTCAGAACACTGAAATGAGCAGCCCAAGGTCAAGTGTTCCACTTGTTGTGTGCTTTTCCATCATCCCTTGAGGCCGTCAGTTCTATAGGAAAAAGATTTGTCTCTTTGCTTCTTTGGAACTCAGTGTCTGGCACACAATTACCACAGCACAAACATGGAGAACGCATTCGTCCAGATGGAGATGACACTCCTTCCCTCCCCCGCCAAGAATGTAGGCCAGTGAACACATGCATTCTAAACTTTCAACTCTCCTTGCAACTGGGGAGTCTGGAAACGAATCGGTTGAGTCAGATCTATGTTGGCAAGGTTTTGTCCCCAGAAGTCATAAAATAGGAGATTGTGGGACAAGATCTGATAGGCTGCATATCATCCTGTATGGAATCTTGGCAATTAAGAGTCACAGCATCTCAGCATCCTTTCTGGTTCTGATTTAGATGTCTAAATTCATCCCTCTTTCCTAGCATTGCTGGGCAGATAGACATTTCCCCCAAATGAAGCTGAAGCACAGAGACGAGAACAAGACGCTCTCAGAATTCCTGGGCTCAGGTGACAAGGTGTAATGACAGGTGTGGTGAACACAGTTCTATCTTTCTTCCCTTTCTGTTTCCTGTCAGCAAAGGGGGCTAAGAATAGTTGCCATGTTTCTGAAGCATCAGCAGTCTTCGTGAGCTCATGTTTGTGAAGCAGAGAGATAACTCCTTGTCAAAATACCCAGCTTCTGCTGAGACAGGCTTTGTGGACATGGTGGAGAGACAGTGAGAGAGGGGCGGCTGGCCTCCCCATGCATTGAGTATCTCTGTGGCAACTGTAGGTTGGTGTAAGTATAAGGTATCAGAGGAGGCCCATAGACACCAAAGCAGTGGGCCAATGTATCAGGACAGGGCCTGGGCTGCTTTTCTGGAATGGCTCTGATGCAGCCCTGTTTAAAGCCAGAGAGGGCTCTTGAGGGCATCTAGATGGGGCTGTTGCAGTGTGGGAGGTGACACTGGTGGGTTCTAGAATGGGCTCCAGAACCCCAGTCTTTGTGAACTTCCAGTACCTTCAGCAAAGCCCCTCTTAATCTAGGACCCAGAGCCAGAATACATGTGGGGAATCAAGAGTCAGGCATTCAGCCCCAACTAGGCATGACCCTTTGATAATGGTCATTGAATTTGACTTTGAATTGAATAAGGTCATTGAATAAGACTTTGAATTTGACTAAGTAAATACCCCAGAGATAAGAGTCTAGGGAGATAGGAAGATAAGATTAAGAACCAGTTTTAACTAGTTGAGATCAATCTGTCACATGGCAGTTTCTGTAGAAGGGCCGTTCTGTGTATCCAGAGCTTTCTTTTATAAAAAGACTCTTTTAAGCCCTCCGTGGCATTTGTGCCTGGGACGTTGTCCTGCTTTGACTGGCTACTTGACATGTATTTGCTGAAGCGAACTTATGTGAATTCTGAGTGACGCCCAGTGGCAGAGGCGGAGATATAGTGAGATAAGAGGGTCTGGAGGACCCCACAAGCCTACCCAGTCAACCTTACTGTTTCCAAGTGAAGGACCAGGAAGGGAAGGCTGAAGGCCCCCTGGAGGAGCAGCAGGGAAGATCTCAGACCCAGACCCCCTCCCTGATTCACAGGACGAGAAAGAAAGCCATGGTCAGAGATTCCCCACATTGCCACCAGCTTGTGAGGGGCTTGGCCTTGGCTTATCCCTCCAGGGACAGAAGAGAAGGTCTCTGGTGAGAAGACTGAGTGACAGGGGCAGTGGTGAGGAAGTCTCCCACTGGGCAGCTCTGAGACCAGAAGGCAGGGTCTTCTCCCCACTCCCTGCCTGGCCTCAGCTCCATGTCCTTTGTGGGTTTGCATTGCCTGTATTTTAGGGTTCCCTGGGAGCCTTTTCGGTTGACCCCATTGACAGGAACTTGAGTTCTCAAAACAATTCTGCCCTTGTCTGGCCTGCTTCAGTGGTCCATCTAGCCTCTCTTCCAGGAGCACCATCACTGGCTCCCTTCCACCATGCTTTTTTGGCTCGGGGATTCTTCCTCCCTGGAATGCCCATCCCACTGTCCTTACCTGGATAAACTCAGAGGTGTGTTCCTCCCCAAGCTCTCCCTGGGCCCTCAGGCATTTCTTCTCTGTTCCAAGATGATCCACTCACTCTCATAGCAAACAGAACCCCAAGGGCAGAAAGTAGACATTCTAAGGGAAATGTCCCCATGGCAGAGGGCTGTTGCAAAGAAGTAACAGTTGTGGAGGTAGAAGCAGAGCGAGGGTGGCCTTGCTGTGCCTGATAGTGATGTAACAAGCATGCACTCTGCAAGCCAGATACTTTCTGCATGTCATCCATGCAAGAACTGGCAGAAGGGGCACAGCAGCCCATCGAGGCAGGGACTGTTACATGCCCACTCCCCAATGAGCAAGGGGAGCCTTAGAAAGTCTCAGCTTCCTGCCCAGGATTGAGAGCTCATGAGAGGGGAAGACAGGAGTTGAACCCGAGTGGTTTGGCTCTTGAATTTGGAATCTGTCAGCCTCTCTAGTGAGTGACTGGGGCTACTCAGGTTTGGGGGATAATGGGGAGGAAGTGAAATGAGGTGATAACCCTGGGCAGGGGCAGAAACCCCACACAAGAGTGGGAAGAAGTGCTTTACAGAACATGTACGAGGGTTCCAGGTGGCTTGCTTTGAAGTCATGTTATGTAGGACTTGTCCTCACCTATGTTACCTTCAGTCAAGTTGACTAACATCCCTGATGATCCTGGGATGAGTGGGTTAGTCCTGAGAGTAGGAATTCTGGACCATGCTTCACACTACATGAGAACAGAGGCTGCATGTGGCCACAGCAGGCATCAGGGTCATTGGCTGAGCTCTTGGAGGGCAGGGACAGGGGGTTGCCCATCTTTGAACAGCCTGTGCCTAGCTAGCACAGTATCCCTCACATGAGTACTTACCACTATCATTAAACTGAACAGGAAACAGTGGACATTCATCACCAGAATATCCAGTGTGTATTGAGGGCTTGCCACATGCCAGGTTAAATAACTTGTCCAAGGTTAAGCGGTTAAATATAAGGAGAGGTTGGGATTCAGCCCCTGCCCTGTGGCTCCAGCACCTGCACTTCTGACCTCTGCACAATACTGCTGCTTGTGAGGCTGCCCAGCCTCAGCTGAGCAGGGGAAGGACGGTGGCACTTTGCTGGAAATGCCATCTTAGTGAATGGAAGGCAGATGGCCCTAGTGCAGGTGCAGATCAGGCATTCCTTTTCTGGGTAATATGCGGATGTCAGGTGGGCAACCTCCCTGCCTGGCGCATCTCACCAAAGTTGCCACAGGGGCGGTTGTGACTTTCCCCCTCCCAGGTTTCGTGGGTCCTATCTCAACCTGCACTACGGCTTCCTTCCTGATGCCCTGGTGGACCTCACAGGAGGGGTGGTCACCGGCATCGACCTGCACTCCTTTCCTTCTGACCTGGTGATGATGCTGAAGACAGCAGCCAAGGCAGGCTCCCTGGTGACCTGTGGCACCCCGGCCTCGGTGAGTAGACTCCCGACACTGGGTGGAGCCCTTCCTCGCCCAGGAATGTCCAGCCACCAACCCATTCAGGTAGTCAGGGGCATGGCCAAGCAGACATCACAGAGCATGGAGACCATCCTTCACTGAGGCCGCCTGATTGAATCCTCACAGCAGCCCTCCCTCTGGGAGAGGGGTTGCAGAATTCACTTACAGAAGAGGAAAATGGGCTCAGAGAAGCCAAGTAAAACACTCACCATCACACAGCCAGCAAGTGGCTGATCAGGGTTCAGATGCTGCTGCCTGACTCCAAAGCCTTTACCTAGTGCTTTCATGTGAGCAGTGGGGTCTGGAGTGACTGGGCCACTCTTTGATTCTCACTGGCTCCAAAGACAGCATCCCAAGGTCAGTGTGTCCCATTTTGAAAAGCTTGGGTGATCCTCCAAATTATTTCGGAGTCTATTCTGAGACAGCCAGCCCCCTATCCGTGAGGATGTTTCCTTTACCCTGTAAACACATGAGCTTTGAGTCACACACCCCCAATCTGAAATGCCACCTGAAAACTAATATGCATTTTGCATCCCAGTTAGTTACTCATGGCACGGGGGTGGTGGGTATTCCCAACTCCTCCAGAATGCCCCACCGACGTGTTTTGTGCTGTGTGTCATTGGTGACCAGTGACTGGAGGAGCACACAGTCCAGGTCAGCCTTGGGACTCAGTGGGGTTCTGTCAGTAATGGGGCAGTCTCCTGAGGTACGAAATGCTTGGGGCCTCAACCACCCAGCAGCCTTCAAACTCTGCCTCTCTAGAAAAGAGTTCCAAGAACATATGCCGTTCCAGTGTGAGTCAGTGGGATGCTTTTCATCCCGCCACAGCTTAGCTGCTGATTGAATTGTGCTTTTCTATTTTTCTGAAGAGCCTGTGAATGCTTAATGCTTGGTCTGCTTTCATCCTTTGAAGCCGACAGGTGAGGCCAGGAGAATGGAAGATGGCCTGGTGAGTCAGCATGCCTACACAGTGACTGGAGCCGAGTGGGTAAGGCTTCCGGGGTTTGAGCCCTGTTTTCTTGCTCCTCTAAGCAGGGGTCAGCATCACATGCCTTCAGCAAGCTCAATGTGGACAGCCTCGAATATTCCTTCTATTCATCCAGAAACTCTGGTGCCCGGCATCTTTATCCCCAGATGCCTACTAGTGATCTTGCCATTCTTGACCTGATCTCAGGCAGGCTGAGTGTCTAGCTAGACTGTGGGATTAGCCCCAAAGGAAAACAGAATGAGCCACCCAATTGACTGGGGCAAGTTTTGCTCTGAAAGGGTTTTATTTGTTATGTGCCGACTAAACTGCTACCATAAAGACACTCCAAAATACAGGGGCTCAAACGAGGTTCATTTCTCTCTGAGGTAAGCGGGCAAACCCAGAGCTGACAGGTGGCTCTGTCATCTGCAACATGGGGCCTTTACCCGTGAGCCCAGGGTAGCTGCTCCAAGTCCCTCCTCTCCCAGCCTGGGAAGAGACCAGGGGACAGTTATACATCCATAGAGAAGCACGCATCACAGAACACACACACACACACACACACACACACACACACACACCATTTCCTCTCAGATCCCATTCGTCCGAAATCAACCAAGGGCCACACTGAGGCCCAAGGGAGTCTGGGAAACATACTCTCTAGCTAGGCCGCCATATGCCCAGCTAGACTTTATTCCCATGGAAAAGGGCGGGGGGGCAGAGGAGGAGCACAGTTCTTCCCATTGATGCAGAAGCTGACTTTAGGTGGAAGAAAGTATATGTGATTACTGCGTGCAGTATCATTTGGTCTGGAAAACACTGCTAAAGTCCAGCCTCCTCCATCCATAATTGAGAAGCTGAGGCCTGTGAGGGGAAGGTCAGGGTTAACACAGCTACTTGAAATGGCTGGGCCTAGACACCATGTCTCCTCAGTTCCTCTGTGCCTATCACACAGCTGTGTGGTTTCCCACACACAGTGATTTCCCACACACGTTCCCCGGTCTTCTCTATTTCCCGCAACTCATGGGGTCTGATGATGTCCTCTGGGCCCTGAGAGACAGTGGTCCAAGCTCCAGGGTACATTTTTCACAGGTATTTATGAGCCATAAAATGTATGGTGTCGGGTTCTATTTCTGGCATGCTTTCTTACATTTGCCTTCCTTCTCCCTGTATCCGTCCACCTCCTGTCCAGGGACCTAAGGTCAGTTGCTTCATCGTTTTGTGTTTTGGCAAGTGTTCCACAAAACAGAGATAGTATCTTCTGCCTTATACTCTTCTCCTTAAGGAGATCCATCACAAAATGCTTCTTCTGCACAGCACCTGGGAGACAGTAGGTACCTAATAAATGCTCATTGGATTAATGGATGAGTACACTTGCATGAGTGAATGAATGCATCTGTCTTTGGCCTGTGAAGATGATGTCACTGAACCTCCGCCTCCATCATAGAATGTATACGAGGAGCTCAAAATCCATTTCTTCCCACAAGCAAAGAGGAGGTTGTCCTGATTAACCCTGGCCAGAAGAGATCCTAGACGCAGCAGCCCCAGACTCTCCTCCCCTGAATTCTCCCAAGGCCGTCTCAGAATTCTCAGTGGGGACGGCCAGTACCATCGTCACTCCAGGCCATATACAGACACTCTGCTTCCCACGACTCCCTGTCCCAGGTGTGGAAAGTCTAGGCTACGGGTAGCAAATCGGTTTTCTCGTGTGCCAACCTGGATCCATTGGCAGTGCTGCTTGGATTATGTGTGAACAAGACTGTGGCACTGCTTCCAGATTTAGTGGAAAAGCTGTGATCGAAGAATGATAACAGTGCTGGGCATGGAATGAAGGAGCCATGGTACCTGCATGCTGTCTCTGCCACTCCTGGAAAAGGCCATTTATACATGGAGACAGTCTATGTTTCTCCTCTGAACACGGGGGAGAAGGGACTTGTGAATTAAGAGGTCCAGATGGCCGTGGAATGTGTGTCCCCGCAGAGCTGGGCATGGGATAAAAGTGACTGCCAGGTTATAGAGTGACCATGTGAACACATAGGGCTAAGCCCATACAGGTGAATACGGGAATCAGGGTTTGGGCTCCTGATGGTTCTGTTCATAGCCTGAATGTTGGCTCCCCCACAGCACACACTAGGAGTTGTTCTTATAGCACAGTGAGTGGTCTAAACAGGACACCTCCCCTTTGGTGTTGGCCATCAAACTGTTTGTCCTGGATGGTCCATCCCCCCTGCCCCTCCCTCCCCTCCTGCCACTCAGGGTCTGCTAACACCTCCTAGCATGTGCTGTAAGGAGTCCAGCCTGGTGAGATCCTCTGTGAAAGCAGTTTTCCAAATACCCTTGGGAAATGCTGCTCACTATATCCCCTTGGAGATTCACAGTGGATATTAGCATGTTAAAGGCTCTAAGGAGGCCAGTACTGACAATACAGGGACAGCTTGGTCTTAATCTACCATTAATCATGAAACCACTTCTCAGAAGAATTATTAACAGCTTGCAGAACTAGCATTTAATAGAATACACATGAGGCAATATTATCCTACACTAGATAACGCGGGTCACCTCTCACCCAGGGATACCCTTTCTGAGGGAACTGACCAGGGCCAGGGGTATAGTAAGTAGCCAGGAGAGTGAAACAAGTGCTCATTCTCAGAGGTAGTTGTGACCTTGGCCTTGAGTGTGACTCCTGAACCTCCCTGCCAAGGCCCAGGAATTCGACTTGGTTAAAGATTTCTCCTCCAGAAAGAGGAGGTGACAACTGACCACAAGTGCTAAGATTAAACCAGCCCATAAATGCAGTGTGTTTTTTAATCTGCTCATCCTCCTCCGGCGGGACACAGGAAGATAAATGAGATTGGCATATTTTATTATGCACCTAGCTCCACGCTGCCTCCCCTGGGCAAGGGGGTGAGTGTTTATCGGCATGCCTCATTTAGCCCTGCTTACGGCTCCTTCCACTCACTGGCCGTTCGTTTCCCCTGTGCCCAACTGAGCCCCGACTATGTTAGGCACTGAGGGTGGCTCATTAAGCTTTCTGGGCCACCGGGCAACCATTTTTCATGCCCTTGCTCCATCAGGCACTGCCAGTTAATAAATCGACTGTGTGTGCAAAGCCTAGAGTGCCTAGGGGTGGGACAGAGAGGGGTGGGAAACCCGAGCATGTGCCAGGAGCCTCTCCTCTCCCATGTGGCATTAAAAGCCAAAGCACCTTCCCCTACGGCACCAGCCAGATAGAAGTGGATGGAAAAGAACCTTCTCCAAGCCAAGTTCTTTGACCCTTGTCTCACTGCGTTGCTCCTTCATGGCACTGCCCTGTTGGTGATGACATGGGCCATGGCCAGGTGACCCAGGGGTGAGATGCAAGGTCAGGGTTGTGGCCCCACCAGAGAGTGGGCTGGCCCTGGATTGCTGAAGCCGTTATCTGCTCCCATCTCCAAATCAGGAGCCTGGGCTTAGGAGACTGACAGTGGCTGGAGTGAGAATTCTTCTGCCACTTAACTCTGTGGCCTGGGGAAAGTTGCTTAACCTCTCTGGTGTTCCGTTTCTTCCTGTGCAAGACGAGGGTTCTATAAACATCCACTGCGGGGGGTGGGGGTGAGGGGTGAAGGATGTAATGCTCTCAGCCGGCACCTGGCTCCCAGCCCGGCTTCACATGCGGATTTCTTTTCCATATGGTGACCCTGCACTCTGGCTTTGTCCGCTGCCTCTGACCTGGAACCACTGAGCAAGTGAGGCCCTTCTCTCACCCCTGCAGGCCTTGGCCTCCACAGACGACCTTAGCACAGATCAGTGTCATGCCTACAACAGCACCATGCTTTAATTCCCCCCACCAGGCCGAGGGCTTCTGGATCTGGGAATGTAGGTTCAAAGGGTTGGAACTGTTCCGTTGTAACTTGTCAACGGTCCTGCCCTCTGGCCTCCGTGGCCCGAAGAAGCACGTGTGCTGGCCTCCGTATCTGGGAGCTGGTGACCAGGAGGTGCCTGGGGAAGGAAGAGAAGTTCAGCCCATCGAGGTGCTGGCAGAGGCCGGGTAATGGGGGCCTGGGGCAGTGCCAGGGTGCAGGTTGAGAAGAGCTATGAGGGGCTCTCCTGCCCCCCAGGCCATCCCGCTCCTGCTTGGTCTGCCGCCTCCACATTGTCGCTCAGGACCACACCGAGGAGACCCTGGCACAGCTGCCTGTGGGCCGCAGGCAGGGAAATAGCCTTGTTTGTCGAATGGAGAGACCGGTGGGGACAGGACTTGCAGGAGGCTGGGGACCCATCAGGTTGTCCCCTCTGTAGCACCACATGCTGTTGACCTGCTCTGACGTCTCAGCCCACATTCCAGGAGGCACCAATACGGATGATGAAGCTGTGCCCACCCTTTGAGGTGCTGAGCAGAGAGAGGGGCCATTTCCTCCTCCCTCATTCCCACCCCACGTAGGCAGCAGAGACACATTGATTTTTTTTTCCTTTCAATTTTTTTTTTTTCTGGCTGCAGCCAAATGAGGTCAGAAGTTAAATTAGTCCTTGGAGGTAAAAAGCAGCTGCATTCATATCCCCTCTTTCTGCTGACTTTTGCTGGAGAGTCCTGAGAGTTTCTTTTTCTGTTCTTTGCAGATTCAGTACCGGGGGAGCTGGGAGGATCTTATCCGCCTGTGGAACCCCTGGGGCAACACGGAATGGAGAGGGCGCTGGGCAGACGGGTATGGCTTCTGAAACCCTGTCTCTACCCTTCCTGAAGATCTGGTATGCAGAGAACATCCCGCCCCCAGAGGGTGACCTCTGTCTCCCCTGTTGTGGATCTCACTGCAGGCCTGTCTGGTTCACACCGGTGTGCGGCTGTGGGCCCAAATCATATTCCCATGATGCCATTCACCAGGCATCTATTAGACACCGACTGTGTGCTCTCTGCACTAAGTGCACTGTGTACTGTGGGATATGTACAGACGACAAGACCCAGTATCTATCCCCCAGAAGGTTACAGTCCAGCACCGTGAACCCACATACCCAGAATTAGGTTTTTTTTTTTTTTTTGAGGGTTGGGGAGGGAGTAGGAAAGAAGCCAGGTTCTATCGGCAGAGAGAGATGGAGAGGAGGAGCCTCATCCCATAAAGGGATCCCATGTGATTCTGATCCTGATGACACCATGAGGAAAAGACTTCATTTTGGGGGGCAGTTGGGGAGCTGAGCCAAAGATCTGGCCACCTGGGTTGTCCATCCTCCCTACTGATCTGGACTCCCACTTGATGTCTGGACTCAAGCTTGTTCATAGAAGTGAATGGAGGTAAGTGTCAGATGCCCATTGGCTATGTCGCAGGCAGCTACTCTCTTGACCTGGCTGGCCAATGGGGACCAGCTCTGTGGCCAGTGGTTCCCTGGAACGAGGCTAGCATTTCTCAGCTGCCAAGAAGACTGATCCTTGGTCCCCACCCCCTTGCCGATTAAGAATGAGATGGCCAGTGATAGGTCACTCAGTGACAGGTTACCTGCTCCCAAGGCAGCCAGCAAGGGGCGAGGGGAGGGGAAGTGGTGGGAAAGAGAGGAAGACTTGAAAGGAAATGCAAAGCATTCAGACAAACAGGTGAACAGGACCCAATGAGCAGTAAAAACCAATACACTGAGAAGTGCATTCTGGAAGGCAAACACAGAGTTGGCCAGTGTCCCTGTCCTGCTTATTGGCTGCCCAGAACCTGGCATGATGCCACAGGCTGGTCTGTGGCAAGGGTCACTCTGATCCTCTTTGAGCCCCAACAGCTGGCGTGTGCTAGCTCACGTGGGCACTTGGCAAACATAAGATTAATGTCCATTGGGGTGGGGGGGGCAGGCGGAAGGGAGGGAATAAGCAACATGGATTCATAGAAGGAACCTGGTGGGTCTCAGATGCCCCCTGGAGAACAGGGCTGCTGAATCCCCTCAGCAGAAGGGGGATGAACTTGCAACAGCAGGAACCACTGGAGAGCGTTGTGTTTTTACTCTCTGTTCCCCTTTCTCCTTTTATCTTGCCTTTATTCATTCCTCTTTCCCTGGGGTAGCCTCCTTCCTCCCCCAGGGTAAATCTTAACCTCTGGCCTTTGCCAGTTCTTCTCAGTCATTACCCCAAGTTGCCAATATGGCCCAGGGGTGTTGTGACTGGCAGAATCCCTGATTCTGGGTTGGCTGTTGGGGTTGTAGTGAAGGAAGAGCACACGTCAATGACACATGTGCCTTGCATAGGAGAAGAGGCAACAGATTTAACTGAGTTGATAATTTGCCCACATCCCCTATGCTAAATATCTCATGAGCAGTGAAGGCAGCAAGGGGCACCAGAGATTAGGGAAGAGAAGCTTCCCACGGGTTGGCATGTTCAGGGCAAGCTTCACAGAGTCGAACTTGAACTCAAACAGAAAAAAAAAAAAGCATGACTCACCTGGGAAGAGGTCACCAGGAAGGTGGGGAAGTATAGACCTTGTGCTGAGCTGGGATCACTTACAGTGTGTTCTTTGGGGCGAGCAAACTGGCCTGCGGCAGCAGAACCTGGAAAAGAAATGCTGGGGGCTGGGGCCAGAGAGCCCAATGCCACCTCATAAATTTGGATTTACACCCTATGGGCACAGGATTTGTGAAGGCCCTTTGACAGGGGAGTCGTGTACAGAGCAGGGAACGGGAGCACACCTGGCCACACTAACTCTGAAGGATCACACACCGGCTGCGTTTAGGCTCACCATCTCCCACCAGAAACAGGGCCAAGTCTCCATGCAGGTGGTCGATTTCCCCCCTACTTTTTAAGGAGTGAAAATGGATAGAAGGAGCCGAATGGTCCAATCTCCGCTATAATTGAAATTTCAGACGCACACACTTAAAGGCAAACTTGCGTGAATCGATAGCATATTGATTTACACTACATTTATTTTCCCTTACACACTGCAGAAAATGAAATTATCACTTAATTATAAAATTGCCATTTTACAATAACACATCTGACTGGCTCGGCCTGAAAGCCCGAAGTCTGAGTGGTGGTCCCTGCCTTGTTTTTCCAGCACAGAGCTGACCCAGGCCCTCGGTACAAGCCTCCTAGAGATAAATTCATTGCATGTTTGTGCCTCTGGGGCCTGTTGCTTATGCGCATGTCTCTGCCACTAGGAGGGGGCTGAGGGAGCGACAGCTGCTCCCTTCTGCCTGTGAGGGCCTCCTCCTTCACAGACCCTAGGACTAGCTTCTGGAAAACATGATCCCAATGAACTGGACAACTGTATAAATTAAGCAGAGAACTGCTGCGTGCCTGTTTGCCAAGGCCTGTGCCAGCCCCTGTGATCAGGTAATGGTGAGAGACGCTCATTGAGCTCCTGCAACTCGGAGTCTAGTGAGGGACAGCGAGAAATCCACAAGCACTAGAACATAGGGCACTAAGTCCTGAGACAGGAATGGTACAGGGTGCCGTGTGTGTCCCAAGGAGGGACACTGACTCTGGAGGTGAAGTGGAGACACCACAGGGGAACAGTCAAGGTTTCCCAGCAGAGGTACCTTTTAGGAGGAAAGAGGAATAACATTGGGTTAAAGGACTGAAAGGAGGAAGAGTCTCCTGGGTAGAGGGAGCCTCATGGCGAAGGCCAGGGTGGGGGCAGGACAGGTATTACTAAGGAGATGAGGACAATTGTGATCTAAGGGTAGAATTCAAGTGTGGGGTGGGTGGGGAAGTAGGGAGCTGCTCAGGTAGGGCTGGAGAGGTAGGCAGAGGCCAAGGTTCTGATGTGGGAGGTTTAGCTTCATCCTGAGAAGAAAAGGTATTTTAAGCAGGGAGATGGCAGAATCTGATTTCTCTTCTAGAAAGATTCTTTTTGATGGCAGAATGGAGAGGGAGGTGGGAAGTCCAAGAAGGAGATGAGGCTTCCTGAACTAGGAGGGCAGCAGGAAGGAGGGAAGTAAGTGGATAGTTTTGAGAGGGGTTTCAGAGGTGGAATCCTACATCATTACTATCTGGTGATTGTTTGGATGTCAGGGAGCACGAGGAAGTGGCTTCTTGAGTTTCCACTTGAGCAATGGGAGGAAACAGAGGACTGGTACGGTTTGGGGTAGGTTGGTTTCCAGATCACTATGGGCTCTGGTGGAGATGTGGCATGGCCCCTAGCATGTATCCATCTAACGCTCAGGAAAGAGGATCGTGCTGGGGACAATTTGGGAGCCACCAGCCTACAGAGAATGACCGAATCCTCTCACTAGGTAGAATGACCCCCTCCACCTGCACCCCCAGAATGAATGAGGGACAGGACTTCTGCTGGGGCATGTTTTGCTGAGGTGAAACGCTTTGGGAGATCTCACCCTGTGGTCTGTCTCTGTGTGCCCAGGTCACCAGAATGGCAGGAAACCCACCACCAATGGAGAAGACTGCTGTATGAGAATAAGGACGATGGCGAGTTTTGGTATTTTTTTTTAAAGTTACATTTTAAAACTTTAACTATTGCCCACACCCTCAATCCCTCCCCCTTTCCCTACACTTTTGTGAGACTAGAGATTAGCTTTGTAGAGACCTATGTAGAAGGAGACTGTTTTTTCCACCAAGACATGAAAGCTTTGGATGGGAAATTATTTGTGTGCTTTCTCTTTGTGTGAAAGGTATTTCAGTCTGAAATATCAGAACTTCCAGGAAATGTTAATGGCAAAAGGGAATACTGACACCAAACCTTTGAAATCAACAGTTTCCTGAAAACCAGGATGCCTGGTTATCATGCCTGTATCTTCTACGCCATCCCATTAGGACCTACAGTCTCACCCTGGGGTTCCAGAGTCTTCCAAAAGAGCAATTCAGTATTAATCTCCCAGCCCTGACTCTAGAGTTCTGAGTGAGACATCCATATCCTCACCCAGCAGCTATGCAAGACTAGATGTTTTAAAAACCCATTCTCTGCCATGTGTTCACATCTTAAAGGATAATACGGACATTTCCTTTGAGGTTTGTGGTTTACTTAATAATATATTTAAATAAAATTTAGCATGCGTGAAGAGGAGACTGGGTCTAAGTTATTAAGAAGCCGAGAGACAAATGTCAATTAGAAAGGAAAAATATTTCCAATATCTCCACTGTAATCACAGTACAAGATGGGGTTTTAGGTATTGAACCCATTTTATTCTGATTCAGCAATGAATTTGGCAAAGGAACCAAGGGAAAGGCGTTTCTTAACAGTGTATAGGACCCAGAGCAGAGAGAGACAAGAGCCATCCTTCTGGCCATGAGAGAGACATGCAGAACCCAGAATTTTATTCTGTCCTATTCTCTCAACCCCTGGAGGGAACAGAAAGGTACTTGATAGTGAATGAGCCAGAATGAGGCCCTTGTCTTGGGGTAGGACAGTGGTAAGTCCATGGAGACTAGAATTGACAAAGGTACAGTGGGGAGATGGGAACCCCCACCCTAGGGATAAAACCAGTGAAATGATGTGTATCTGTTTATAACAGGATGTCATGTCAAGATTTCCAAGACAACTTTTCCTGCCTATACGTATGTAACCAATTTCCAGTCAGTCTAAACCATGGAAACATGCCTCCTGAAAGATGGTCCCAAATGATGTTTAAGAACCATGAAGTTCCAGGAAACACCACAGGTAGTGATGACATTGGTAATGATTCTGCCAGATGGAAGCTTCCAGCCCTAGCCCAGTCCTGGCTTCAAGTCTCAGTGGCTTTTGATTCTGGACCATTAGCCTGAACTTGAAAGGAGAGGAATCTGTCAGCCTAAAGGGACAGCTGTGTTTCTCCAAGGGAAACAGTTGCTGGGTGGGCTGGGTGGGAGAATCTCAAGTGTGCCTCCCCTGCCCTGTCCTGCTCTCCCACTGTCCTACTGACTTCCACATGCCTCCCAGAAAGACAGGCTGACCACTCTTCAGTCATTACCCAGAATGGTGGGGAGCTGTGGAAACAACACTGGACAAAAGTCGGGGCCTGGGTTAAACCATCACTTTGCCCCATCCAGACATAAGGGAGAATATTCCTGTCCCATGCTGGTTGGTACATCCTGTAACAGCATACTGAGATCTCAGAGGTGGGCACCTCTGAACCTGTCTTTGGGCTCCCCTGATGTAAATGTTAAGTGTGACCTTGGGAGGGTCACATATTCTCGCTGCACCTCCTGCTCCCCATTTGTGACACAGATGAGTGAAATAGCTCCCTATGAACATGAACCTGAGCGTGCTCACACATCGTCTATAGGAGAAGCTACACAAACAAGTTTGCGTATGTGTGAGTGTGAATGTGGGTGTGTTTGCACCTAGACATGAGCATTCCCTTTCCCCAGCACCTGCCTGTTGAGAATGGTTTGCTTGAATGACCCCAGGGTGCCCCTGTTTTCAACCTAAAGGATCTTCACACTTCTGGTGGTCATGGATGGACTCTAAGAAACTCCTGAGTCATACTTGGGTAGCAAATGTACTGATTCACCTTCCAGAGCCCCATCTGTCTGACTGTGGGGCCAAAGTCCCCTTCCCTGGATATAGTGCATATCAATGAACTAACCAAAACGGTACCTTGGGGCTGTTCTTAGTGATTCTTTGCAAGAGAGAGAGAAGGGAGCCAGTGCGTGAGCACCTGCCCTGCACTGCTAAGTACACTTGAATGCATTATGTAGTCTAGCCCTCACAGGAAGCCTCTGTGTCTCCTCATTCCCCTCTCAGAGCTTCCCAGTTGTGACCCGAACCTGCGGATGTGTATTGATTTCAGCTCTATCTTGACTTATCTTCATTCTTTCATGTATCTGAATCTAACAGTCCTCACCTTCCTTCTGTCTCCTGCCCTGGCTCCGAGGAGCATGCTTGGGTAGTGGAGTGCTATGAATTACCATCTCTCTGCCTGTTTTCCTCTGTCTCCCCTGGTGCTTGGGGATTGACATCATTTCCAGGCTCTGATGGTTATCGCCAGTGTGTAAGCTCATACATACCTGAGGATTCTGAAATTCCACTTATGATTAAAAATAGCCCTCAACCTTAAGAAACATTTCACCCAGTGGGGAATATTCTTCCCCTTCTTGTTTTTAAGAGGAAGAGACAGAGGGTCACAAAACAAAGAAGCTTGTGCTATAAGTAGTAGTCATGGGTCCTGGGGCCTGCCCCTTAGTCTCCAAATCCAGAGTGTCCAATACAACCCACCAGAGCTTTCTGAACCAACATGGCCCCATCTGGGAGTCATAGGAGCTGAACTGAGCTCCAGTGACTGCTCTTTCTCATGCAGAAGAACTTCTGAGGGACACGCAGTTCATCTTCTCTGTGCCAGAGAGTATGGAAGACAACAATGTCGTCATGTCCTTCAACATCATGCCGCAAAATTTAAAGGCAAAAGATGAGAAATTTCCACTAACCTTCAAGGTATTCAAGGTAAGGCAGCCTGCTTTGGGGCTTGCCCTTTCGGACATTTGTGTATTCCTTGTGCAGAGAGAGAAGCTGACTAGGCTGGGAGATTTCATGAACTACCTCAGACATAAAACCCAAAGGGCTATAGAGTTCACCTGGTTCAACTCTAAATTTACAGGAAAACCTGAGAGGAGATCAGGCTAGTCCAAGTTCACAGAGGGACACACCTCCGAACTGTGTCACTTGTCAGCATTTCCTGGTATGCTGCAAGCCCAAATGTTTGTTATCCAAAAAGTAGTCTGGTCCAAGACCAACTGTTTAACAATGCAGATTCCTAGGACCATCCAACACCTTCTGAATCTGAACTTCTATAGCTGGAGTCTGAACGTCTGCATTGTAACGAGCTCCCTGGGTGCTGCTTACGTGCATGAAAGTTTGAGAATCATTGGCTAAACTTTGGGAGGAGTTTAAAGGAAAAAATAAATCCTGGATGTAAAACCAGGAGGTATGTTTTTCTCTTGTATTTAGACCAAAATCCAGTCTTGGTGGTTGGCTTGCAAATATCTGCTTGGCCACTCATCCAAAGCCAGGTTTTTCTCTCTACCTGGCCTCCCCTCCTCACACCCATGGCCCTCCCAACCAGCTTTGCAGCTCCTGAGGGGTCATCCTTCCACCCACCAGCCTGCACCCATCCCACTGGGAGGAGCTAATGGGAGAATTCTTTTTTTTGTTTTTTTGAGACTACTTAAAAGTGTTACTAAAGAAAGTCTGATACCTCTGCTCCCACCTTCTTTACCAAATAATTTTAATTTTTAATGTTTATTTATTTTTGATAAGGAGAGCACAAGCAGGGAGGGGCAGAGAGAGGGAGACACAGAATCCGAAGCAGGTTTCAGGTTCTGAGCTGTCAGCGCACACCCTGAGGTAGGGCCCAAATGCACAAACTGTGAGATCATGACCTGAGCCGAAGTCGGTCGCTTAACGGACTGATCCACCTGGGTGCCCCACCAAATTAACGCATCCCAAAGATAAAGTGTATGGTTCTTAAATCATATGCTCCACACCCTCTATGGACTGACCTGGATAACTATGATACCACACCCATCAAATGCTAGGATCCCTTGTCCTTATAGTGGAGCTGAAGGAACTGAGGCCCAGCAAGGTGAAGTGATATGGTCAGAGTTAATGGCAGAGCTGGGGATTGGGCACCAGATGTCCTCCAAGCCTCTGTGGCTGGGGCTCTGATTATAGCATCCCTAGGAATAATCTTCATTCCTGTTCACTGAGACTAAGGCAACAGTGAGAACCATGGGTCAACCCATGTATGACAGGCAGGGATCCTGGGTACTCTGCTCATGCTGGAGCAGTCCTGAGTCCTGGCTGTAGTTCACTCCAATGAGAAGACTTCATGGTGGTAGTGTACTTCAGCGTGTTCACACTTATCGCTTCAAACACTACTTCTATAGATATGAAAGCCAAAGCTGAGAGAGCAAGAGTGACCTTCCCAAGGTCCAGCTAGAAGGGAAGGTACTTGATACCAGAGCTCCTGGTCCCCAGTCTGGGTCTCTCAGCAAGGCGGAGGCACTTGCTTTCCTGGTGATGCTCCCAGCTTGAAGGAAAACAATGATTCTGGCTCTAGAAGGAGGAGAGCCCTTTGGGTTCTGTTCTGAGCCCATTTCTGCTTCCCAGTTGCATGAAATCAATGGAAAATAAATTGTTGGGGTTTGGCACAGTACTTCTGAGGTGCCTGAAACCTGTTGAGGCTGGAAAAGAACATCTAAGGATGCAATAGTGGACAATTGTCATCTTTCTCACCACCAGACACCTGAACGCTCTCTTCCACTTGGTAGAAGGCAGGGCCTAATTCCCCACTGCGGCAACCAAAGAGACCAAATACTCTCTCTCCCCAGCCCCTGGCTGCAAATGGGGTAGGTGTGTGAGCCAGACTTGTCCAATTAGATGCTCCTCTCATGCCTGCCCACCCCCCCTTTTGGTCACTCTGGGTTTGGACTCTTGAGGAAGTCATTAAAAGTGGTAGAACCAGCTGAGGGATTATGTACAGCAAATCCTGGGGCCCGGCAGCAGCAGTGTAGGCAGATCCTGGGCTGGTGTCCAGCTGCATAGCCGTCTTCCCTCCTTCCCACCCACTTTCTCAGCTGCATCCTCTAGACTTCCCATAAATGGCTTTCTGCTCACCCCACGCTGATTGGTATCTCTTGCTTCCAGCCAAGAATCCCAAATGATTCAGGTGCCTTCTGAGAGGATTCTCATCCTCAGAGTACCCCCAACTCTTATTTCTGGGAAGAACAAAGGAAAGGGGCTGGGAAGGAATGGAGGCATCTGGTCTACTCAGCCAGGATTTAATAGTTTAATAGTTCAGGGCACCAAGCAGGACTGCACCCCTCTTCTGATGAGAGACAGGAGCCCACAGAGGGAAAGAGGGCTGCCCCACTGCACAACTGGGGATGCTGTTCACATTGCCACCTGTGAGTCTGGTGCCCCAGAGCTGGACATCATAGCAGCCTTGTGTTAACCAGTTTGCCCAAAGTCTTTACAGTTCAGGAGCCCTGGAAAGATCATAATCCTATCTGTTTTTAAACACTGCTGAGCCCATTTATCTACTTTTCAGCCAGAGATGCATTTCTCAGCTCTACACTTTGCTAAAAAGGAACTCAAACCTGAGGTCTCTTCAGGCTCCCAGGAGGTCCCAATGGATCTTACAGGATCCTGATTGAGCTGAACACCAGAGAACCATCTAGTCTTTGGCAGCTCAAGAGACACTTGGGTTCCTTTCACAGTTTGGCTGAGAAACAGGCTGTGTGCATGCCAGCAAGTAGACCTCCAGAAGTCTGCAGGGCTCTGATGGTGTTTGCAGGCAGTGCTGCTTGCACGACTAATGTATATGGCCTTCCTACCCTGGCATGGTCCCATGACTCCCAACTCCTACGGAAGCACTGCTCTGCCTTGCATCAGAACAAACATGGGTGGTATGCAAACAGAAGACAGGACAGAGAAAAAGGACAAGGGTGGACAAGTCATTTCATCTTCACCCCAAAGCTGCTCTCCCAAGCTGGGAGCTTCCAGCTCATTCTTGGGCTCCAGAAAAGTCTTCCTGGGAAAATCTGGTGGTCTGTACACATGGTTGTGTGTGTTGGGGTGGGTAGTGTTAGGCAGGATCAGCAGAGGAAAAGAACCGAAACCCACACCAACTGCAGAAGACACTGCCGGGTGGTGGGTCTTAATCACCAAGGAAGCAAAGCACCTTGCTTTATTCCCTTCTCTGCCACTTAGACTGCTGGAACTATTTCTACATCCATAAAACAGGGTCTCAGTATCTGCTTTCAGGGTCACCATGACAATCCAACACATTACACGGAAGCATCTTGCAGATGGCAGAGTGGCTTGAAAATAGGGCTGTGTCCTCAGTGCAATATTCAGTTCAAGATTAAAAGTAGGCATTTCCCAATTCAGATGCACACAGACATTCCTTACGAACACTGGGGGCCTAGAACAAATTCCCACCATATCTTTCAGTGGTATGATGAAATAAAAGAAGTTTCTTCACATTGGAACTCCTGATGTTGAGAAACTGACATCTGATCTAGGTTCTGTCTTACCTCCAACCCTGTCAACATCTCTCTCTTCCCTTCTCTTTTATCATCATTGCTGTGAAGAGTAACCACACCTGGCTGAGCTGAGTTTCCTTCCCCCTTGAGCCCCCTACAACCTACAGTGGATCAGGTTTTCTTTCACATCTCTGCACAGGGGATGAGTAATGGTCCCGTCCCCTGGGGGGTGCAGGGAATAGGCTGGCTACCCAGGAAGAAGGAATGCAGGGTCCAGAGCTGGGCTGTTGGGATCTGCTTGCCCCTGAGTTTGGTTTAGAAAGTTTGCCTTTCTTTCTCTTCCCCACAGGTCGACCCTCAGGTACGGTTCAGCCCCTTCTCCTGCTTCTGTTGCTGTGCATCGGTAAAGCATTATGCCTCTTCTAACACCATAACTTTGGCACATCTCTTGCTATTTCGTGGCTGCAAATTTATTCTTGTTATGTCCTGTGATGGATGCAAGCTTAGAATCTCTGAACAGGTCAACAGTGCAGGACGTGTGTTTGCTGTCCTGTTCTGGGGGTTGGACCCCTTGAGTTGCTCTCTGGTTTGACATCTAAGAGGGTCTGGAACCACAAAACTATCCTCAAGCATTTGGCCTCCAATAGATAACACTGATGGAGCCCTTTCTTTCCCACTTAAGAAAAGAAGCAGAGCTAATGGCATCTTAGAGGGACTTTAGCCTCATGTTCTTCGTCACCCCCAGATCTACCACAAACAGGATACACACTCTGCAAATGCACCTTCAGGGCATATCTAGCTTCTCTTACAACCAAATTTGCTCCCTCTCCTAAGCAGGCCCCGCATTGGTGCAGGATGAGTGAAGAGTAAGGATGGAGAAGGACAGATGGAGTTACAGGCACTCAGACTCCTTAAATGGATGTGGGCTCTGTGGGGCTGTTGCTGCCAGGGCAGGTGTGGGACCAAGGATGGCAGGGAGGGAGCAAGATGAAGTCACAGCCAACAGGTAGTCCCTGTAGCATTCTGGTGGGTCCAGGGAAGCTCCTCTGGGCCTTCCAGGGGTGCCCCAATAGGTAGAGAGAGGTCAGGGACAGGGCATCTTCAAGCAGGGGATACTCAGAAGCCCAAGCAGAAAGCAGGCAGCAAGGAGGCCCCTGATACCAGTGGCCTAGCCACAGAGTTGAATTTAGGATCTGATTTTGGTTTTGGGCACCCTGGTCATGGAAGCGGAGCTTCTTAAAGGGTTTCAAAGGGACGCACTCGGGCACAAGGAACAGATCAGTGTTTTAATTCCCAGAGCTGGAGAAAGGAGTGGGGACTTGGCCCAGGAAAAGGTACAAGACCCACCCCTGGAACTACAGGGTCAGGTCTTTGTGCAACTAGGCCTGTGTTAATTCGATGCTGGTCCTCTGAGCACTAGACCACCATGCAACCTACTCATGCTTCTTGCTGCCACTGAGTGAGTCTGCTCTGAAAGATAGGGAGCCTGGAAAAGGCTGCAAGAGTCCAGTGGAGGGAGGCGAGCAGGGAAGCAGAGAAATTCTGGACTGCAAGAGGTACACACACTTCTGTGCACACTCATGGATGTGCGCGCACACACACATATGCACACACACACCCAGAGCCACAGGGCAGTGCTGACTTTTTGGAGTAGAATGGTTCCCATCATTGCTTTTGCCACAAGGGCTCAAGCAAATGAGGCTCCAAACCTACTGGGATCACTGTTAGTGTCAGCAAAGTCACGGTGGAGGTTCCACCCAGCCCTTTCTGCCCACCCAGGACAGTGACCTATCTCCCGTCTCATCTCCTAGCTCAGCCCTGTCTCCACCCCCTGAAAAGAAACTCTCCCTTTCTCCCTGTTTTTCCCCAAGGCAGAGCTCACAAATAATCATTTCACGCTGCATAACCATTCTAGATGGAACCCCCATGCTCGACTGTATTGGGGAAAATTTATTTAGTAAGGGGTTTTTATCATGTAATATGTATGTGACATCTGGTAATGGGAACTGCATTATATTTATTGTCTTATCTCTAAGAAAATATTGAAATAAAAGGAAAATGATCTGGACCTATTATTCTCCAATGAGAAGAAATTCCAGGGCTCTGCTGGGAAGATGAAATGGAGGGAATAAAGGAGTCCAACTCTGCTGTGCTATATACAGTCCAAAGCATCCTGCGGAAGGTTCAGGAGGGAAGGGGCTTCTGGGGCTCCAAAAGTCATTCAGTGTTGGAACAACTTCACTAGTTTCCATGGAAGTCTTTATATATGAGCAGAGACATAAACCCCAAAACCCAGGCTACTGTGGGATTTAATGAGGTGAAACCATGTGCCGTACTTTTTTTTTTTTACACTCGTTGTGATGTCAGTGTTTCTATTAAATGACGGTCTGAACTCTGTGGCATTTTGAAAGTCCAGGTAAGCAGTGTCACCCTTTTTGGAGCCTGTAATGCTGTTTTGGTGAATGATGTGGTGTCTGGAAGGTGGCGGGCTCTCCTGGGGGCTGGGCGTATGCACACAAGGGGCTTTCTGACCATCTTCATGTTTCCTCCAGTTCCAGCCCTTCTGGAAGAGGTTGCCACCCACCTTCTTTTCTCAATTCAGAAATGCTGTCAAGGGCATAGTTTCTAAAACCAAGTGCAACCTCACAAAGTACTTCAGTCTGAGCCCTGGGACCTACGTGGTGGTCATCGCCACATACAGAGAAGTTGAGTTTTTGCTCCGGATCTTCCTGAAAATGCCAGATGATGACAGGTACAGAAACTCTGGGTTTCAAACTGTTTTATTTCACTTAAATTTATAAGAACACATTGTGTCATCCTGTGCAGCATGTACTGCATCAGGGGACATGGGGGGCTCATTTGCAAGAAGCCCACCACAAAGGGTGGCAAGAGAATCTCTACCAATAAGTAGACTATTGAGCAGGATGTGGCCATTGCTCAGTGGGAGTGCAGAGTCACATGGGAAGACAGAGTAAGAGGACCCACATCTGGCAAGAGGGATTGAGGAAGGCTTCTTAGAGAAAATGACATTTGAGCTATCCCTTGATGGAAAACATAATCTAATGTTTAAAGGAAAAGGTAGTGCAGGTTGAAGAAAACAGCATGACCAGAATCAGGGAAGTGGGTGAGCATAGAGCCTATTGAAATAGAAGTGATGTCAGCCATATGCACAGGAAGGTAGTATATGGCATGGCTGGCAGTTGTCTGAAATGTGACCAGAAGGTGGGGTACATCAGGGAGACAGTGAAATATGGGCCTGAAAGACAGAGCCCAATCATGGAGAGTCTTCATTGCTAAGTCAGTGGTCAAGACTGGGATCAGCAAATACATATCCCTGCTGGGCATCTTACCCCCTGTTGGACCTGAGGCAGACATTGATCTCATCATGGCCATCTTTACAATTGAGCTTGGATGAGGCCTCGGTCCAGTATGCCAGATAGCCACTCTGCCACCAGAGTTGGAACATAAGACAAAGCTTATCTGCCATCTTGGCAATAGGGGTCATTGTGCATGTGTACTTGGTTGTGAAAAGGAACCATTTGCTAAATAATTTGAAGACCAGACGATGTCCAATCAAAAGACTAGATATGTGGTTATGATGTTTATCTGTCTGCTGACTATCATGGCTGCCCACTTCAGGACCTGCTGTGCTGAAGTCTCTCCACTCAGATCCTTGGTATAAATGTCCAGTGCCACCTAAGGTGTCCTCCATATTCAAGCCTCCTTTAAATAGTGAGTTTTTCATCCTTTGTCACACTGTTTCCCTGGTTTTCTAGGAACCCGAGCAGCAATTTCAGCCTTACAACACTAAAGGTAGGTATGTGGAAAGGTTTGATTGGCAAGCTTCCTTGACCACATCCCATGCCCAAGAACTTCTGTCTCCTTTCTTACCTTAAAGCACTGACCAGTGAGAAGAGACACCATCATCATGGGCCAATGATGGCTCAAAGGGGCAGAGCAGAGGGGAAAGACCAAGCCTCCAGTGTCAGGCTGGAACCAATCCTCTTCCACAAACTCCAGTGTTCCATTCCCCTACAAATTTTATTCGATTGCTAGATGAAGCCTCTGTCTCAGATCTAGGTGTGGGGAGTGGTTCTTGTGCCTTCACTGTCCAAGACAGGTAGCCTCCTTCCACAGAAATTTGATGTTGACTATTTTCCCTTTGATCCAGGCAAGTCTTCTGGAAAATGGCTCCCAAGGAAGCATCTTCCACAAATACGCTCACCAGGTACAGTCTTTAGCATGGGATGAGTGATGGTGGGACTAGAGGAAAGGAAACTTATCCCAGGCCCTTATCAGGATACAGAGAAGAAAAGTGATGTAGTTGGTCATTTTATCAGTCTCTCTCCCTGGATGTCTCCAGAACTAATAGGGCTACCAAACCAGAACTAGGAGACAT
>NW_026057579.1:15984079-16155260 GCF_023721935.1 Panthera uncia
AAGAGTCTTTCTTTGGAAAGACTTTCTAGAATTTCCAAAGAGTCTTCCTATTCATGATCTTATTTCATCCTGACAGCTCTGTGAAGGCAGATGGGTAGATGGAGCACCCAGGTTTTACAGACAAGGAAACTGAGACTAAAAGAGAACTAGCTAGTTAATGGAAAAGATTGGAATAGGATCCAGCTGTCCTGACAACTAGTTCCTTCCACCAAGCCTTTCTACTGAGAGGACAGATGTGGTATGGATGAGGACTTGGCAGTCAGACCGACCAGGCTTAAAAGCCCAGCGTCACCACTTCTTAACTTGCACATGCTGAGCAAGGTTAGAAGCCTCTGATCTACCATTTTCTCAGCTGTTGAAAAGGAGAAAATAAATTTTTCAATCATTACTTATTGGAGACTTTTAAAAAGGAATGTAATCAAAGCTAGCTGGGGTATGGAATAATAAGTACTCTCATATGTAAAGCACTCCTGTTTTCTTATAAAGAAAATCTCAAATATAGAAAAAGCTAGCTGCACAGCATTGCTCACCACAATACTATCTAAATACAATTTGAAAGCAAGCGGCCTATTTAATAATAAGGAGATAGAGTATATTCATATGATTGGATAGTATACAGCCATTAAAAATGGTGTTTACAAAGTTCATAACAAAAACTGCATTTACTGTTAGGTCAATAAATCATGCCTTCTCTCCCATTTTGGTATCACCTAGGTGCTGCATTGGGGACCCTGAGGCCAGTAAGAGTGTCCCAGAGTGAAAATGTTGAGAAAAAGCAGATCCAGGCAGTGGTATATGAGCCCAGAGATTAAACACTTGCTACCCAGTGTTTCAGAGAGTGCCGTAATGAGACCCTGGGAAGGTTACCATTGATCCCTTGTTTTCTTCACGTGGGGGGCCATTGTCCCTCCAATTTATACCCTTATGCTTCAAACTATAAGGCAGCTCTTTCTGCATCAACTTTACCTCCTGTTCAAACCTACTTTCCTCTGCACCTCTGAGGTTTGCCCTGCTGAATCTTAGCCTTCCCTCACATGTGTCACCTGAAACTTCCCATCCTCCCAGAAGCCTTTCCTGGCCTGTAACGAGATTGGATGCACCTTTGTTTTGCTTTCACATTGGCGGAATCTTCTGGTCCTCAAACTCATCAGTCTCTACTGTCATTGCTGGGCAGATACCCTTCTTCCCCACATGGCAGAAAGCTCTTGTCAGGACAGGGCTGGGCTCATCTTTCTCCCCATCATTTCCCTCATAGCCTGCAGGCTCAACATACTTTTGTAAATGAATGAATGAGCGAATGACTTATGTATGTATGTAGGTGTATGTGTGTGTGTTTGGTGGGGGGGGGGGGACTTAGGGCATGAGTTTCTGGAATCCTGAGGAATAGGCTACTGAACTCTGCCAGCTACCAGTTTCCCCCTGTCCCTGCTTTTGCTTTTCTCCCCAGTTCAGGAAATGGCAATGTCAGCAACACCCCCCAGGGCAGCACAGACAGCCCTGTGAGAGAAAGAGGGTTGTCACTCTCCTGTTCCTTTTTCTAGCCCAGCAGATGTTCTAGGACAGCCCTCCAGGGGCTGGTGCTGCATAGCCCATACTGAGCACTGAGACCAAAGAGGCTCTGACAGGGAGATTTTGGGGGTCATGCTCTCTCCATGAAAACTGAGTGGGGCCTCTGCTCAACACTAGTGCTGTTGTGTATCTTCCTGCTTCCTCCCAAACAGCTCATCCCAGCTGGATCGTAAATAAGAGAACAATATAGCCACATATTTATAGTCTCTGTGAATCACTGGTGACTAATTTTTCCCATTTTGTAACCCTAAATAGTTTTCTCTTTAGGCTCCTAGTGAGGGCAAAAACCAGCCAATCATTTAGATGACAATGCACATTTTTATTAAAAATAAAAAATCCCTTTCTTAACATGGGACAGAAGGTTGGCAAATACAGATATTTAACCAATGACTGCTTCTCTTTCTGGAAAAGTGACGTTTTTATCTGTACCCAGCTCAGGAGAATCAAGGAACTTTTTCAAGTGAATATTTAGACAACCAGGGCTTTCCAAGGCTCTATGATCTTCCTCTAGCACCCAAAGAAGATTTAGAAGTTAAAAAAAAAACCCAGAGTGAAAGGTATCACTCCTATTTTTCCGTTGTGTTTGTTGGCTGGGTCTCCTTAGCAAAGAAATGGTCTTCCAGTATTTTGGTTACATATCATTATGTTCCATTTAGTAAACCCAACTTACAAAGGAGGCAGGGACAGCCAGTTTCCAATGCCCCAGCGCCTCTGACATGTTCTTATTTAATACTAATTGCTCCCTGTAAAATTTGGCCTCTTGAATTTTGTTTTTCCATGATCAGCATTCTTCAATGTCTCCTACCAAAAGGCTCTATCAGTCATGCATAGCTTAGATAATTTATTGCATTGCCTGTGAGGATTTATTTCTATGGTGTGTTTCTAGAAAACTCATTCAACTCCTAAATCAAACAATGGAAGGAAATGAGTGTTGGGGGAGAAGGATCTAGAGAGGCGATCTGGGGTAAGAGGAGAAAATATCTGAAGATGTTATTTAACCAGAAAACAAGATTGTCTGTATTCAGCATTTCTAAATTGCTGGGAAATCGATTGACAAAGGTGCTTGGCTTGGAGGTGGCCCATGTGTGCATAGAGGTGACAGAAAATGTACTGAGAAGGCACAGCCAGCTAAGTGGTAGGGCCCAGACAGAAGAGGTTGGCTAGAAGGAAGAAGAGTTGGGTGGTCACTGGGATTCTGAAGGACAAACAGGGTGGGTTCTGGGGAGTCTTGCTGTCCTCCAGCCTGGCTGAGGTCCAATCATAGTGCAAGTCTCATGTCCTACCACCTGCCCCTAGTGACTCTGGCTGGGGCTGGCTGCCTCTTCTGAAGTCCCATTGCAAAGAATGTGCTTGTGAAATAATTTAAGCTGGCTGTCTGTAATAATTTGAGGCACACAATGTCATTTTGCCCTAGAGAGCTCAAACCTGCTCCTTTGGGTTTGAGTCCGTTTCTTGCTCCCAGAACCAAATGACTTTTCACCTCTGGATCTCTACCCAAGGCATGTTTTGACCGTGGAACCAGGCAGGCTTCAAGGAGCCAGGCTTTCCTGCCTGCCAACTGAGATTTGCCAGTGCTGATTTTACACATTCCTATTAGTTTTTAACGAGTATTTTGTTTTAGCTATAAAATCACAACTGCAGGGCCATAAATTTACAGATCATGTGATTGGAAGTGTATTCTTTCTTTTTCCAAGGGTGTCTATGTAGAGCTAAGTTCCTAATCTTTCATTTACCCCATCCTTGGTAATACTCCACAGGTATTAATTGAGCACTTACTGTGAGCAGAGCCCCATCCTAGATACTATAGATGGCATAAAAAAAAAAGTTGCAGTCTCCCCTCAGGATCTGAGGCTGGAAAGGAGTGAAGAAATGAGTACTAAGTGATCAGCTCCATGAAGACACTCTCACCCACCCATTTCTGGTGCCCTCCTACCTCTGAGGGGCCCTCATTTTCCCCTCCCACATTGCCCTCTGTGCTCCAATCATCAACTTCTCTCAGTGCGCAGAAGGTCATCTCCTCTCACTGGCCAGTGGTCATTCACACCTGTTTCCTTGACTTAAAACACCAGTCTCCCCATAACTGTCACCTTGCCCAGGAAACCTTCCTGACTAACCGTAGCCCTCACCACCCCTCTCCCCTGTCAAGTACTCTCCAGGTCACAGCATCTATCATACTCTATCATTGTTCCTTGTTTCATCATCTGTAACTCCTGCAAGCTCGGTGAGGGCAGGGCCTGTGTTTGTCTCATGTATCTGTTACCTCTAGTGCCCAGCACAGTACCTGGCCCTTGTAGAAGGGACCCAGTAAGGATATACTAAAAGAAGGAAGAAAGGCCTTCCCTCTCAATGTAGATGGAAGCCTTGTAGAAGCTCACTTCACATCGTATCCTTTTTTTTTTTTTTTTTTTAAGTAGGCTCCATGCCTAGGGTGGAGCCCAATGCAGGGCTTGAACTCATGACCTGACATCAAGACCTGAGCTGAGATCAAGAGTCAGATGTTTAACCAATTGAGCCATGTAGGCACCCCGGAACATTCCATTCTTATCTTACTGACTTTGAATTCAGGATGGTGACAACACACTTCCCCCTTCATACCCCATGACTTTGGGAGCCCAAGACAGGTCTTCCCTAAACCTGAATGGGTTAAGGCAATGGGGATCTGACACCCCAGCCATTGGCTCAGGTACCTAGTGACCAACTCTCTATCAGAGTTTTCACAGAGATATTCATGAAAATACAGGCAAGCCCCTCATCCTTGTTCAGCAGTATCTTATTTTAGGCCTGTTAGGGCAGATATACAAGTCTTGTCTTCCTTTCTCCTAGCAAGTAGACAATGGCTGTTTAGCTGGCAGGAAATGGTGACTATAACCCAAGAGAAGTTGGCTCTGGTTGACTCTCATTTTTCTGCTATAGTCATTTGGGACATTTCAGCAATCTTTGGAATTTATATTCATACATACACACACACACACACACACACACACACACACACACACATTCTTTATAGTATTGGTTACAAAGGCCTGCACAGTAGGGGCATGTGACACTAGGGCAGGGAGTGGAGTCAAGGCTAAGAGTGGGGACAGCTAAGAGCCAAATTTTGAGCCAAGCTGGAGAGCACAAATAACGCCCACTTGGAAGGCCAGAGGTAGCACTTGATATTAGAATCGTAGATCCGAGAGTGGGAGTCTGGTGGAATGGGATCAATGTACAAGCAGGTTGAGAGTGAGGGGGTGGCTCTGGACAGCTGCCTGGAACACTGAGTGGTGGTTGGCGAGCTCGCAGGGTTGTGGTTCAGGGGTGGGTCGGGCTGGCTGCAATGGTTATGGGCAAGGTGTATAAAACAGGATAATGTTCATGCCATCAACAAGCTTAATACATCATAAATAGAAGAGGTGTCGTGGGCATAAATAGTTCTCAGATAAGAGGGGCCAAGGGAGCCTCATCCTGGTTCCGAGGGTGCTTCCTGGGGGTGGTAGCATTTTAGAGGAGCCTTGGCGGTGGAGGTTAGATAAAGTTTATCTCATGTGGGTGAGGAGACAGAGGGGCACTTTAGTAGAGCTAAGCTGTGAATACAAGGCTATATTCCAGTTGGCTGGAAATTTGGTTGGAAGAGACTAAGGCCCTATTAAACCCTCTATATGCCAGACTCTGTACTAGAATTTATTTCTAGTTAAGTTTTTTTTTAATTTTTTTTTTACGTTTATTTATTTTTGAGACAGAGAGAGACAGAGCATGAACGGGGGAGGGTCAGAGAGAGAAGGAGACACAGAATCTGAAACAGGCTCCAGGCTCTGAGCTGTCAGCACAGAGCCCGATGTGGGGCTTGAAATCACAGACTGTGAGATAATGACCTGAGCCGAAGTCGGATGCCCAACCGACTGAGCCACCCAGGCGCCCCTTTTTAAAAATTTTTTAATGTTTATTTATTCTTGAGAGAGAGACAGTATGAGTGGGGCGGGGGGGGGGGGGGAGAGAGAGGGAGACACTGAATATGAAGCAGGCTCCAGACTCTGAGCTGTCAGCACAGAGCCCGACATGGGGCTCAAACTCACAAACTATGAGATCATGACCTGAACCAAAGTCAGACACTTAACCTACTGAGCCACCCAGGAGCCCCTCTAGTTAAGTTATTATTAAAATTGATTAGCTTATAGCTTAGAATTCTCAGCATAGCACAGGGAGATAGGAATGATTAACCCTATTTTAGAGATAAAGCAATTGAGGCTTAGAGAGGAGAGAAATTTGCCCCAAGGCCTGTGAGGTTACAGTCGGGAGAGGGTGAGGAGAAGAAGGGGGTGGGTCTCGAACAGCAAGACCTGAAAGTCCAGGGGAAGGCTTTTGATGATTTGACTTTTTTTTTGGGGGGGGGGGACATCAGCAATTCCGTATGGTTGTCAAAGGCACTTTGGAGCCTAGGACCATCTCTGACCTGCTGCCCAGCCTTTTCCAGAGGCTTTGATATGTGAAGTGTTAATGCTGTGTGATTCTTTCCCACTTAGTAAGAGGGTAATTGTCTTACAGGAACTAGATGGCAAAGATACCAAGTGCTTGGAAGCCCAAGGTCTCAGTCCAAGTATGAGGAAAGGTGAAAAGAAGATGTGATATAAAACATGTACCCCCTTGTTTTTGATGTTCCTCTCTACCTTCTACCCCCCCCACCCTCCCTCCCCAATCGACCCAGAAAAGAAGAGATTTTAAAGAGCTAGATGTGACCCCAAGGCTTTACAAGACAGGAGGCCTTGTCTTTGCCTGGGGCCTGGGGTGGCAGAAATGGCCGACCTCTGCTTTAAGTTCAGGCATCGCGAATACCTGTGTCTCACTTGCCTGGGAAGTCCAGGGAAGATGCTGAGCCTAGGGGGGTCCTCTTGGCCGCCATGGTGTGCTCCAAAGACACAGAGTAGAAGAGGCAGAGTAGTAGGTCTAGGCAGGCAACACCCCTAACCCCATCCACCCCCCCACACACACACTTCCCACCCCCTGCACACACTCGTTTCCCGTGGCCCTTGCAGGGGGAGTGAGAATGAGCTTAGAGAGCATGACCACAGGGGAACCGCAGTCCTGAAAGGGGCCTGTGGCAGGCAAGCATGGTGCAGAGAGGATGTAGCAGCTTGGAGCAGCTGGCCAGGGGCCAGATAAAGCGAGTATACAGGCTTAGAGCAGGGGGTATCTTTGATGACCAGACAGAGACACATTACATCTCAATTGAACTTGGGACAGACTGAGCAGGAGACGTTGCCTCCCCCTCTGCACAAATGTGGCAGATCCCGAACTTAGCATCAACTTCAGGGAGGAATGAGAACAAAAGTCCCAAATTTAATAGCGCCGGGTCCTGAAATGAGTGACTTCAGTGACCGATTAACCTAGAAGCAACGATGCTGGTTTCTCTGCATCAGCCAGAATGGGGTTTGAGATAGAAAATAAATCCAATTACAGAAAAATAAAGAAAATGACATTGTATAGACCAGTCTTCTGACCAGGAGAACCAAAGCCTCTGTGTTTACTTCTTGCCTTCTTTACCCCTTCCCTTCTTTACCCCTTCCCCATCCTGCACCCCATCCCGTCCACTTCAACATGCTGAACTGGGCCTCCTGTTTTACAGCACAGTGAGCCTGGTAAACAAACAAACAAACAAACAAACAACAACAACAAAACCCCAGGAATTTATAGCCTGAAAATAATGAAGCTAGAGGGGACCTTTGAAATGGTGTTGCCCATGGGTGCCTGGGTGGCTGAGTTGGTTAAGCATCCAATTCTTGGTTTCGGCTCAGATCTTGATTTTGTGGCTTCATGCCCCACATTGGGCTCCTTGCTGACAGCGTGGAGCCTGCTTAGGATTCTCTCTCTCCCTCTCTCTGCCCCTCCCCTACTTGTGCAGTCTCTGTCTCTCTCAAAATAAATAAATACACTTAAAAAAAAAAAGAAAAGAAAGAAATGGTGTTGCCCAACCCCTTCAGTTCACCAGGAAAAGACATGCTTTGCATAGGGTCTGAACACAGCTGAGAAAACTTGGTCCCTGAACTTTTCCCACCACTTTTTCCCATCCAGCTCCTGTTGCTACTGGTCACCCAGGTGAGGAAACCACACCCTGGCCCCTCCACGCCAAGCCCAGCCTTACCCCACAGCCATACCTCCTTAGGTGCAAGCTGCCTATCCCCCAGCTGGATGGGCTTCCTAGCTGGATCCCCCTAGCTGGGTGGTGGGATCCCCCTAGCTGGATCCCCCTAGCTGACAGGGGAGGGGGTGTGAGGGATGAGGGGAACTGTCTACCATGTAGCCTTATGGGTCACCCTCCTACAGACTGACCTCTTGGTCCCGGAACAAAGCAGTTCTCCAACACACCATGGATCATGCCTTCTGGGGGACAACATGACACATGCCAGAGATTCTTTCCAAGCCACAATTGCTCTGGAGCTGTGGCAGCAAGTCTGCCTGCTGGGGCCTGCGAGCTCCCTCCAGGCTGTGGGGAGGGCGGGGAAGTCTTAGACTTCACTGAGTTAGGAGTGCTGGCTGCCAGGAGACCACCCCGAACATCGAGAACCCAGGCAGACAAGCATTTGGGCCTCCCTGTCCTGAGGGTCGACTCTAAATCAATGCCAACCTTCTACAGAGGGAAAGCCCCAGTGTGGACCTGGCTCTGACCACCCTGGGCTAGGACCTCTTGCTCACTATGCTCATTTAATCCTCACAGACCAGGAGACAGGCATTATTATCTCCTTTTCAGAGATGAGAAAAATGAAATTTGTAAAGGTTAAGTGGCTTGGTTGAGGTCACAAAGTTTTTAAGGAGAGGCTGTAGGATTAGAAGCCTAGTGTGTCCACTCATTGGATACTGTGGCCTTTTAAGATAGATCCTTGTGTGTGTGTGTGTGGGGGGGCTGGGTGGCTCAGTCAGTTAAGCAAACTCTTGATTTCAGCTCGGGTCATGATATCAAAGTTGTGAATTTGAGCCCCACATTGGCCTCTGTGCTGGGCATGGAAACTGCTTGGGATTCTCTCTCTCTTTCTCTCTCTCTCAAAAAAAACTAGATCCTTGTGTAGAGAGGGAGAACAGCCCAGCCTTGCAGATTAGAGTTTGGGAGTCAGGGCCCTCACTCACATGGCTTCACCTCTCACCAGCCACAGTCCCTGACCATGCACTTCTCTCCCGGGGAAGTGCAGTGATCAGCACTGCTTCTCAGGATCTCCCACACTCCCTTAGGGATATTGTAAGTTGTGGGCACAGCAGCTCTGTGTCAGGAGTGACACTCCAAGAAGGTTGATCACCCATGAGCAGGGCTTACTGGAATCAAAGTAACAAAGTCAGACTTTGACTTTGCAGACACCTGCAACAAAGTCAGACTTCCCTAGGATAAAACACCAGGCACAATCATTATTGAAACTAGGGCCCAGGGCCCCTTCTCACCAAGGCTCAACCTTAGAAATTATGGAAATTTGTCTCAAAATGTTGAACAGTTCCTGATATTGACTGTAGTGCTCTTTTACACACCTCAGCCAAATGTTTACTTTTTCTATCACCACTCGGTTGGCTCTTTAGTTATAATCTGCCATCAGGCATGACAGTTTTCCTTGGTGTCAGAACTAGCTTAACCCTCACTTTCCTTGTGCCACATGCACTCCGATCTCCACACGTGTTGAAAGTAGAGGCTGGTGCCTCTGCTGACAGCAGGGCCCTTGCCAACCCCTCCCATGATCCAGATACAGGGTTTCTGGTGTTCCCTCATAAGTTTCCAGATGATTCTAGTTTCTTCTGGACCCACATCTTCGCCCAGCGGCACGTGCCCTTGCATGCACACGTACACACTCATGCACACTAACACGTGTCTAAGCATACCCAGAAGGAGGAATCCTTGAAACACTGTCTGTTCCCCAACTCAAGCTTTGGGTGCTGGGTGGGCTCCAGGTGCAGGAACTTGGGCCCTGAGTCTGTGGAAGGTTGGAAAGTTCTCCTGAACTCTCCAGGCCTTCAGCTGCATCTGTGCCTATTCCCTGAAGGGTTAAGGTGTCCCTCAGTGACTAAGTGGGGCCAGAGCCTGGCTCACACCAAGCACTGGGGGCCTGACTCAGAGAGCAGTGGTGGTCCTCTGCTACGTCCTGTTGTGTAGGATGCTGTTCCCTGTCTCCAAGGATAGGCTCTCATACCCAGGCAGGCAGAGGAAGCAAGGAAGGGAGACGCCCATGGGATTTATAGAAAAGCCTGGCTCCTGGCCTTTTCCTTGTGTGGTGGCTCCAAGGCCCCAGGAACCCCATGAGCTTGGAGAAGCCCTCCTGGTCGATGCCAGAGATCAGAGGAAAGGTAATTTTGGCAAGTGCTAAAAATAGGCCTTGTGGTTATTTTAGACCTGTTTTGCTTCCATCGGAGGAGCAAATTTTGGATTCTGCTCAAACTTCCTGTCAATCCCACCAGTTTCTTCCTCCTCCATGCTCACTCCCCAGGCTGGTGGCATTCCAAGGGTTTGGACTGTGACCCATGGTCATTTTACCCCAAGCTCTGTACACACATGGAAGCACACACAGAGAATTGAAAAGTACATGAAGCATTATCTCCCTTTACTAGATATGATGTCCTCTATTTTCTAGCCTATCCTATTTCATTTTTAAAAACTCCTGGTTATGACCTGCAGATTAGTTTCATGACCAGTGAGGAGCATCCACAGTTTGAAAAACATTTAAACAAGCTATCCTTCCTTTTTTCTTTTCTCTGATGCTATCGCTAGTCAGTTATGTGGCTTTGGGAAGATCACCTGAACTTTACAGAACCTTGGTGTTTTTTTCATCCAGGAAGAGAGGGTGAGTCAATCCTATGGATTCCCTGAAGCTGTGTGGATTTGGTGCATTCTTTCTTGAAAGGGAATCACCTGTGGCATTTCCTGGTCAGCCCAGTTTGGGATTAACAGTGTCAAGTTCAAAGCAAAGGGAGTTTGGCATCTTTCCTCCACTGGTTCAGCTGTGGCTTTGTGGTGAAGAGTCAAGCTTTGTAGGTGGACAGATCAAACCCCAGCTCCTCATGGGTCAGCAGTATGGCTGCCTTAACTTCTCTGTGCCTCAATTTCTTCATCTGCAGACAAGGATGTTACTGTCTCATAGGGCTGTTTGGGGTTAAATATGACAACAACAGAAATTTATTTCTCTTCCTCCTCTCCCCTTCCTTTCCATTTCCTCCCCTTCCCTTCCCTTCCCTTTCTGCTCACATTTACTAAACTTCCTTATGGAGATACTTCATCCACACCACTTCCTTTAGTTAGAGCTCTGCAGGTTGTAGAGCTCTGTCCCCCACTGTCCCCTTGGTCCTCTCAGGCATGCCATGGAGTAGGTAGTAGGTTGGCTGGGTAGGTATGTCGCCCATTTTATTGATTGGAAGAAGGCTACTAAAATGATTTGCTCGAGGTCACTCAGAGATTAGAGGCTGTAGGCTCAGGGCTTCTCATGCCTGATCAGTGGTTTGTCCTGCAAACCTGTTAATTTAGTATAGCCTTGGGGAGAGCCCTTGGCCTAGAAAGGGCCAGAGTAGTGATTATACAGGTAACCAGATAGGATCACAGGTGTCTGACTTCACACATGGGTGTTAGTTATTTTTATGGACAGTTACCCAAAATCGCTTATGATAAGGATAGAAAAAGTTTTGACTCGTGTTGACCTTTACTATAATTTCCAATCATCATATTTGTTCATTTAATTATTTTCACCTGTTTCCCTTTCCAAAATATACAATCCACCTGCATAAGGACCGTGTTTGCTTAGTCATTATGGTATCCCCAATACCTAGCACGGTGTCTGGCAAAATAAATATTTATTGCCTGAAAAGTATTTGTTGAGTAAATGACTAAACAGGCCACCTGTGGAGAGACTGAGCAGGGAATCTCTATATTTACATGGCTTATTTGATATCTGTGCTCTTTGACCTGGGCGATATCAATGTTATGTCTTATACACACCAAGGGAGTGGGGAAATTAAAGTAATTGTGTGGGTAATTCAGAGAACAATGAACCACCCACTTTAACCTTGATTACCTGGTTATTTTAGACAGAAGTAGTTTAAAACCCAAAGAACTGAAATAGTTGCCTAATTTCTCCATTTCAATAGATTCTTGCAGTCCTAGCTGCAGACAGATGTGGAAAGGCTTCCTCATTAAGAGTGTGGCCCTAAACATGAGACTCTTTTTTTAAAATGTTTATTTATTTTTGAGAGAGAGAGAGACAGAGTGTGAGTGGGCAATGGGTTAGAGAGAGAGACACACACACACAGAATCCCAAGCAGGCTCTAGGCTTGGAGCTGTCAGCACAGAGCCCAATGTGGGGCTCGAACTCATGGTTCATGAGTTCACGACCTGAGCTGAAGCTGGACGCTTAACTGACTGAGCCACCCAGGCGCCCCCCAAGAGACTCTTAAATACAGAGAACACACTGAGGGTTGCTGGAGGGGCTGTGGGTAGGGGGATGGGCTAAATGGGTAAGGGGCATTAAGGAAGACACTTGTTGGGATGAGCACTGGGTGTTATACATACAGGATAGATTACTAGAATCTACTTCTGAAATCATTTTTGCACTATATGCTAACTAACTTGGATGTAAATTGAAAGAAAGAAAGATAAAGAAAAAGAAAAGGAAGGAAGGAAAGAAAGAAAAAGAAAGAAAAAGGGAAGAAAGAAAGAAAGAAAGAAAAAGAAAGAAAGAAAGGAAAGCAAGCACTACAGCGGACACACAGCACACAGGCAGCACTCACACACGGGGACGTGAAGGGGAACAGGAGTTTGAGAGAGAGACAGAGAGACAGGAAAGGGTATTTAAGAGGCTCGCTTTCCAGCAGGAGAAACTCTCTATGCCTGGCCTTCTGCAGAGTTCTGTTTCCTCCCTCACCTGTGCCCTGCTGGAGCTCAGGTAACCACTCCTTGACCTTGACAAACCAGACCAGCTCCAAGTTGGACCCTTACGGGCAGAAAGGACCGGGCTTAGAGACAGAGTTCTAAGGAGATACATTTTTCAACTCTGGATTTAAAAAAAGAACAGAAAAAATTCAAGCCTAAGCCAAGAAGTTTGGCTTTGTCATGTCAATAGTATTTAAAGATGTTATTTGGCTGGAGCTGGAAATTCTGCGAATGAAAAACAACTTGGCCCCACTCTTGTCTCCCTCTCCTCCCTCTCCCTGTTGGTTTCCAGCTGTCCTTAGCTCCCCCACTGAAGCCCCACCAGTGTTTTTTTTTTTAATTATTTTTTTGATTTTGAGAGAGCGTGCTCATGAGTGAGGGAGAGGTAGAGAGAGGGAGAGAGAGAATCCCAACTGGGCTCTGAGCTCTCAGTGCAGAGCCCAACATGGGGCTCCATCTCATGAACCATGAGATCATGATGTGAGCTGAAACCAAGAGCCAGATGCTTAACCAGTTGAAAGCCACCCAGGTGCTCCCCCAAAATCACCAGTGCTTTTGATATTGTCCTGGCCTGGAGCCCATTTTCCTCTCTGCACTGCCTGCTTCTGTGGAACTGGGAGATCTCAGTTATCTACCAGTCTCCTGAGAAGAATGGCACCACAGGGGGAGAGCAGAGTAGCTTCTTGGCATTTGAGGGAAGGTGAGGTGGAGGCCAGAGGAAGGAAGGAAGGAAGGAAGGAAGGAAGGAAGGAAGGAAGGAAGGAAAAGGCGGAGACATAGTTCTCACTGCCTGCTGTGTGCAAAGTCATCACTGGTATGTTGCTTTACAGGATAATGTATTTGAAGCTCAGACAACCCTGTGAGATGGGTATTGTAGGTAGGACCATCCCCACTTTACAGTCGAGAACACTGAAGCTCAGAGGGGTTAAGTGATTTACCTAAGGTCACAAAGTTTAGTATGTGGCCACATCTTTCGGATTCCGAAACCCACGTTCCTTCCACCATGTACAAGGAAGTGATTGGCACACAGTCAGGGAGCCATCTGAATATCCATCAAAACGTATTCAGCCTTCACTTGTTCTCGCCTGTCAGCTTTTGCCAACAATGTTCCCTCAGCCTTCCATCAACCCTCCAGCCATCTCTCAGACTGAGTTCATCTCTTCCCTCCCTCTCAAAGCTTCCCTCACTTTCCCAAGCTAGAGTTAATCACCTTCTCTGTTGGGTCTGTTGAGTAAGTCCCATGCTGGAGCATCTGTCTGTGTCTGCCTGATGGTATGGCTGCTGGGGCATGAGGGTGATGCTTAATGAGGCCAGGGCATTCTGATCCAGCCTGGCATCAGCTTGAGAAGACAGGGAGGAGACAAAGTGTGGGGCACATTAGGCAAAGGAGAATTTTCCCCACTCCAAGGCAACAGACCCTGCCCTCCACTGGAGTTTGCTGTACTGGGGGTGGTGGTGGTGGTACTCACATCACATTCAGATTTCAGAAGGCCTTCTCCATCTTGCCGAGAAAGGGGGAATGCAAGAAACATTCAGGGGAGAATTGAGCTATAAGTTCTGAGCTCCTTCCCAAAGCAGAATATAGATCTGTTTCAGAAATGGTTGTTAGATGAATGAATGAATCACTTAATGATTCAATGTTGCTACTCTCAGGAGCCACACAGCTTGGTCCTGGGTCAAGGGGGCTGGGGGAAGATGACTGTAAATACCACTCCTGAGTCCCCCTGGTTTTACCCCAACCACGCAGGTGTACTGGCTGGGCACTGGCTGGTCTTCTGGGTTCTTCCCAGGCCTGAGCCTGGCATTTTTCTATCTCTTGGGTGCCTCTGGGAATGTGATAAAGCCAAGGCCCCACACCCCTGTCTCCCATCCTCCACTTCTTTGCTGCATCGCTTGTGGTCCCACTCTCCACCTTGCCACTGGGATCATGCAGAGACCAGACCAGACAGTGGCCCTGGGCCTCAGTCCTCTCAACCTAATGGCAGCAGCAGAGAGGCTCCCAAGCCTGGAGCACAAACCCATGGCTTCCCACAAACACCAGTTTATTCTAACTTGAACCCCGGAACAAAATGTGCGTGAGCAATGGTGCACAAATGTGGGTGGGCACACGTGTGCGTGTCCAGGGTGGTTTCTCAGCCTCGGGATATCTAGTAGATACCAGGTTGTTCTTGGAGTTTGAAATTCAGTCCATCCAATCCCTTCACTGTATAGTTTATTTAGGTTAATAGGAGTCTTTATCTGAAAAGTGGGACATCAGAAATATGTGGGCAGACTTCATGACCACACAGGAGGAGAAATATCTGCTCATCATGACCTCCTCCCCTCCACCACCACCCTGTGTTCTAGAACCTTCTCCCTATAGACAGCTCCTCTCCTTTCCTCACATGCTTTATTAGAAACAAAACAAGCATAAGATGCTCAATGTCATTCATCATCAGGGAAATACAAATCAAAACCACACTCAGATACCACCTCATGCCAGTCAGAGTGGCTAAAATGAACAAATCAGGAGGCTATAGATGCTGGAAGGATGTGGAGAAATGGGAACCCTCTTGCACTGGTGGTGGGAATGCGAACTGGTACAGCCGCTCTGGAAAACAGTGGGGAGGTTCCTCAAAAAATTAAAAATAGACCTACGCTATGACCCAGCAATAGCACTGCTAGGAATTTACCCAAGGGATACAGGAGTGCTGATGCATAGGGGCAATTGTACCCCCATGTTTATAGCAGCACTTTCAACAATAGCCAAATTATGGAAAGAGCCTAAATGTCCATTAACTGACAAATGGATAAAGAAGATGTGGTTTTTATATACAATGGAATACTACTTGGCAATGAGAAAGAATGAAATCTGGCCATTTGCAGCAACGTGGATGGAACTGGAGGGTATTATGCTGAGTGAAATAAGTCAGTCAGAGAAAGACAGATACTCTATGTTTTCACTCATGTGGATCTTGAGAAACTTGACAGAAGACCATGGGGGAGGGGAAAGAAAAAAAAAGTTAGGGAGGGAGGCAAACCATAAGAGACTCTTGGATACTGAGAACAAACTGAGGGTTGATGGGAGGTGGGGGAGAGGAGAAAGTGGGTGATGGGCATTGAGGAGGGCACCTGTTGGGATGAGCACTGGGTGTTGTATGGAGACCAATTTGACAATATATTCTAAAAAAAATCTAGGAGACTATTTTGAAAGATAAAATTATATGCATTATAGCAAATTATTTATAATATGAAGGACTGCCCCACCACCACCACCAAAAAAAAAAAAAAAAGAAACAAAATAAGCAGAAGACATTGTTGATGACACAGAGATTTTTTTCATTGTCTGGGACCCCCCCCCCCCCCCCCACCTGTCCTTCCCTGCCCTGCCAGCGTGTGGCTCAGACTACCACAGCAGGCCACACTCTCTGACACAACTTTGTACCTTTTGCCTCTTTTTTCTTGTAGCCTTGCAACAACCTTCTGATCATGGTATTATTATCCTACTTTGTGGGTGAGAAGACTAAGGCTCAGAGAAGTCCAGCGGGTTGTCTGCAGCACTCAGCCAGCACCCAGTAGGAGTGGGATGAGAACCTCTGTCTTCTGACCCACCAAAGTGTGTGCTCTCAACCAGCATTCTCTCTCAACCAGCAGACAACTCCGGGGCAAATGCAGTGTCTACATTTCCTCTGGGCCACAGAGCTGCCTGGGAGGAAGCCTGCTTCTCCTACTCTGTCCACTCTCCACACTCCAGAAGCATTCAGCCTGAACTGCTGAGTGTGGCAGGTGCTTATGAAATGGCTCTGACACCCCAGGAGCCCTCAGAGGGGCCAGCCTGTGGGTGTCTAGGGAATCCAGAGCCTCCACATGACCCCCCACCTCCGGAAGGGCTCCTTCTGCCCCAGGACCACTGGCTCTCCCTCAGTGAATGGCCCCAGAACCTTGACTCACAGCTGTCAGCACCAGCAATCCTCACTTAGGAGCTAAGCCCTGGCACTTCCCAGGACTGCACGGGGCCAAGATTCCCTTCCAGAGAAATGCTTCATCTGTCTTCCAGCCTGGGGCCTGTCCCCTGTCCAGTGTCTTCATAATTCAGATTCCTGTAACTACAAAGGGGCTGGCACCCATGAGCAGGACTCTTTCCAGCTGAGTTCTATGAGACAGGTGATGCCTTTTCCATGAATACCAGGCTCTCTACTCCCTTTGGGCCTTACAGGATTAGAAGGATCCCCCCCACACACCAAATTCTGGTGGCCTCTGATCCAACCCAGATACTCCAGGAGTCATCTGTGATGGAGCACTTGGCTTTCCATCCCTGGGGTAGGGTCAAAGACTTGGGGACAAGAGTCTGGAGCTGGGCAGAAAGAGAACAAAGGAACATTGGCACAAATGAAAGAGCTGGGGATCCTACACTTATGGGGGCGTCTCATTTTAGACAGGGTTACTCTCTCAAATCAGTGCACAAGGGAAGACTGTGCACAGTCACGATCCCCTTGATGCCTCCTTCTGAAGCTACCACCATGTTGGAGATCTGTCAGACTCTCATTAGTGTTGCCAGCAGATGGGACTTTGGCTAAGCGTGCACCCAGGTGACTGCCCCTAAACCAACATGATGTGATTCCACGGTGCTCTGCTAATCATTTCCACGCCTGGCTGTGTCTCGTTGGGCAGAGCAGTAGGGCCCAGGGTGAACAACACTGAGAAGCTGGGAGCCCACTCCAGAGGCTTGACCCCTGTGCACCTAGGCTACCTTCACGTCGCTTTTCAGGAAGTTGCTCATTTTGAGGTGTTCCCTGTTGCTGTCTCCTCCCGACATCACCTCTGGAGACAGCCAGGCTTGGGGCCACTTTCTGGTACAGAACAATCAGGATTCTCCAGCACAGCCATAGTTTTAGGGCCTCTTCCCTCCCCACCCCTCCTGCACTGAGAGGTGTCACTTGGTAAGGGGGTAATAAATCCTATACACTAGAGGCTGGTGTCTTTTTGCTGTTGAGGTGCGAGGAGTGAAAGGTGTGAGTCTCCAGTGTGACTGTAGCTGACAGAGCTACAGGCACACACCTGGGTGTGAGGTGGAGAGAAAGGCGGTGGGGGAAGGGGGTGCTTTCGATGGTGGGACAAAGTAGGGCCAGAAGCTGATGAGGCCAGAAAGGCTTCCTCTGAAAGAGCCAAGGGCACCCGGGGCTAAGGAAGCTGTCCTTTAAAACAGCGAGGATCAGAGAGAGGGCACCAAATCGTGCCCAGGTTGCAATAATTAAAAAAGTCTTTCTTCAAATGACTGATGTTCCCTGAAAGTCCACAGGACGACGCAGGTAACTGATGTTTTGCAAATACCGATCCAGGTTTCCCCCCCGCTCTCTGAAAGTAGGGCCTTCCCACAAAACCTTTCTAAGTCTGGCGGAAAGCAAAGAAGAGATGACAGGTTCGTAAAAGCAAAAACCCTCTTCGAATTTCTTCAGGTTAGGAAAAATTTTTACAGGCTTTTCATAAAAGTGAGGTGGCACAACGTGAACTTTTGAAAAGCAGGGATCCTTATACCAGCATTTACAAATTCATTATTTACTGGGAAGCCTGGGTGGCTCAGTCAATCAAGCACCCAACTTAGGCTCTGGCCTGATCTCAGGGTTTATGAGTTCGAGCCCCACATTGGGCCCTCTGCTGTCAGCACAGAGCCTGCTTTGGATCCTCTATTCCCCTCTCTCTGTCCCTCACCTGCTCACTCTCTATCTCTCAAAATAAATAAAGAAAAACTTTTAAAAAATTCATTATTTATTATAACAAAGGCAGTGCAGTGATTGTTATGAGAAAGCCAACAGCCCAAGAAACAGATGACCAAGAAAGTGAAAGTCCCCCATAAGCCCACTGTGCTGGAAATAAACACTGTTAACAGTTAGGGTATTTGTACCAGGTTTTAGTCAACCAATTACTTGTATAGCAAAGGCATGCGCAGGAGGGGAAGCACGTGTTTTAAGCTGCCTCTCAGCTGTCCCTACCTGGAGAGCACCTTGCCAGGGTTCTGAAAGGCAAAGCACCTCTGTCCACCTGGTGGCACCACCTGCATTTCCTGGGAGGAGGGACCCAACTCCGGGCTGCCTTCTAGTTCAGTAGGAGCCATCTCAGCCCCGCCTCCTCCCCCAGGCACCTCTCCCTGCCGACTGGTACCGCATCTGGGTCCTTTCCCAGGACTCCTTGGGGGCAGGCAACCCCTCCACGGCACCCCAAGTCCTGCCCTGTCCTCAAGGCTCAAGGATGGTCAGATTCTCAACCCCACTCTTGCTCATAAGTGTCTCTGTCTGCTGTTCTCTAGTAGAAAGTGGGCTGGATTGGAGGTGAGGGCTGGGTCGGGAGAACACTGGAGTTCCTTGAACCCTCATGCCATCTAGAGCACTTAAATGCGTATAAGTCTTTCCTCATGAAGGTAAATGACTCACGGTTACGTGGCTCATTGGCTGGAGAGGTGGCGCTGAAAGCCAGTCCTAGCTGTTGGAGAATCAGGAGACTTTGCATGGGGTCCTCCCTGGTGTTATGGGGTGCACAGCCATGGGGAAGCTGCTTCACCTCCCTGGACCAAGTGTCCCCATCTGTAAAGCAAGGAGGCCAGTACTCAGCTATGACCGTTCTTCGGAAGCACCTCAGAGGCTTTAACAGTCTGATGTGTGGGCTCCGCCTGGGGATTCCGACTGAATCCGTGTGGGCTGGGGTCTGAGTGTGTTGCCTTCTGTGGCTCCCCTGCAGCACCATGGATCCTCGGGGCTAGACTGCCCTTCACGGGTGTATGGGTGTTGCTAACCCACATTTTATTCTCTCTCCCTGGCTCCCCAGACTCAAAGTACTCCTAAAAGGGTGTTAGACTCCAAAGGCTATGGGCTCACATCTCAGTTCTCTCACTTGGTGACCTCAGGCAGACTAGTTAACCTCTCTGTGCCTCGCCTTCTAGCCTGCAAAATGAGGAAGAAAATAGTGTGTGCCTCACAGGACCGTAGGGAGGATGAGATAATGTGTGCAAAGTGCCTCTCGGCAGGCCTGGCACTGTGGCTCAGTGGAATGACTTACTTCCATTCTCTCCATAACTCTTAAGGTCTGAGGTCAAATGATCACCCTAAGTCTTGAGTGTCCAAATAGACGGAAAGCAGGAAAAGGTCCCTAGGGAAAGCAGGAACACCTGGGGGAGATGAACCCATTCTTTAGCTGCTCAGGGAATTGCTTCTGTGACCTTACTTGTCCCTGAGATTCCCAGACACAGGGCCCGCTGTGTAACCAGGATATGGACTACCCAGCCACCCAACCTTTGGCAGAAGCTGGAAGAGTTGCATCTTCAAGATCCAAAGAAGTCCCTTAGCATCTGAGCTCCTCATCGTGGCAGTGGGCACCTCCTCGATGTCTGCCCCCCAGCAAAGCTCTCCTGGCCATCCCCTTCCCCCACCCTTTTTTTCTCCCAAGGGTTGAGATGTGACTCACTGTTTGTTGTGACTCTGCAGTTGAGCTTTCCAAGGTTTGTCTGGGGGGAGGCCTGGTTCTTTCTTCAGGACTCACCCTGTAAAATATCTCTGGACTCAGCTCTGCCTGTTGCAGAAGGATCTCTGCCTCGAGAGAGGGAGGGAGCCCCGGGCACTGGAACCAGACACACCTGCTCTCCCTCCTTTTGCTTTGCTACTTGTCAGCTCTGTGATCTCAGGCTTGTGGTTTTGCCTCTCAAGAGGAGTTTGAACACGGGTTAGCCTGTTTGACTCCGTTCTCCTCCTGTTGTGTTTGATCATGGTGCACGGTGACTTTCTCATGACTGGGAGAAAGAGCTGAGGAGGCAAAGGGGTCAGGACTGGAGTTTAATTTCTGGGCCTCCCAGCCCAGGACCTTGGAAATAGCAGGGCACACAGAGTCTGCAAGCCTGACTGCAGGCCCGGCCCAGTCACCAGCTGACTGCCACCTTGGGCAAATCAACAGCTTCTCTCCACTTCATTTACACAGCTGTGCTATAACGCAGTTAGTCTAAATCAGTCATTCCCAAAGTGAGCTAGTTGGTATACCAATTTTGCAAGCTGTTTCTCAAAAAAAAAAAAAAAAAAGTCTCAAAGGTCAAATAAGTTTGAGGTATACTATAAACTCCACTCCCCAATTAGCACATCGTAATATATATACATCAATCTGTTAAAGGTGCCGAGAGAACCAGTAACACAGAGGCCAGTTTGGTTTTATTCAACTCACTTTTTCCTAAACTCTTTTGACCATAAAATTTTTCAATCCTATTAACATCCTAGAGCACTGGTGATTGGAGAAAACCACATGAGAAATGATGGTTTAATCCAGAGCTGGGCTTCTCAAACTTGAAAGTTCATTCAAAACACCTTGTTGATCTGCTGATTCTAACTCAGCAGTTCTGGTGGGGCTAGAAGCCAGCAAGCTCCCAGGTGATACATACCACCGAGTGAGTCCCAGAGGGCAGATTCCCAAGGATTTTTCAGCTTCAATATTGGAAACAGTGCAGAAGTGGAGACTCAGGGACCCAAGACTCATAGAGACCTAGGTTAGGGTCCTGGCCCCACCACTTCGTGGCAAGGTGACCTTGAACAAATCTCTCTACCAAACAGAGCATTCGTTTTCTCATCTGTGAAGTTTCAAATAGTATCAGCCTCATAGGATTGTTTGATGATTAAATAAGTCTTCTCAAATAAAACATGTAGTGCCAGACCTAACCCATGATAGGAGATCACTATACACTGGCCGTCGTTCATTAAATAGAGTCTATGCGTCTGTCCTGCTCCCATTCGGAGGCTGCTACCACATTCACTTGCAAGGCTGCTTGCTGCCCCCGGACCTCTTTCCTCCCAGCATGATGGAACTGCCATCTCTTTTTATGGAGCTTTACATGACCGTTCTTCTCTAGCACATTCTAGTAACTTCTCCTGCTTCCACGGCATCAGAGGAGCTGAGAGACAATGGTTCTCCTCTGGTGATCCTAGACAGATTGTGCCAGCAGCCCTAGGGTTGGCACAACCCACATTTTTCCTGACCCTGTTGCAAGGGGTCCTCATTGATGGGTGAAGCGTGATCTCACCACATTATCCATGGGCCCTGGTGACTGTCTGGAGTTTGTATGTCACACGCGGAGACTGCGAGACTATAACCCTATCATACTCACCACAGTGTCCCTTATAAGTGCTTTTACAACTGAATCGTATTCAAACCTTCCTATAAAATGTTCACGTGTGTCAGCAAGGCCTGTGTTTGGGCTCTATTAAGCTCTCTTCTTGTGTGTAGACAGTGGATTAAGACTACATCACCCTGGCTGCCCAGATCTTGCCCCATCTTGGAAGCTAAGGAAGGAAGAGGCAAGGAGGATCACCATTTTTGATCGCCTTTCAGTGTTTGGCTCTTGATGTATATCCTCATTTAAGCTTTGCAGCAACTCTGAATGGTTCTGTTTTTATCAGGCTCAGAGAGGCTAAGTAATTTGCCCAGAGACACACAGCTAGTAAGTAGGGGAGCCTAGTAAGTAGGGGAGCTGAGATTAGAGTTCAGGATCATTTGATTTTATTTCCGCTATGCTTTTTCTGCTCCCAGTCTTGATGGCAGAGGATGATAGCCTATAGCTTCCAAGTTTTACCTGTTATTGGAACACCTGGAAAGAAAATAAATCCTCTCTCAAGTTAAGTTATATATCTGGACCATTGTAACCATAGTGACAGTGCTGTACTATACAACCATGGAAGCTGCTGTTCTGAGCATGTGGGCAGAAGTAGGGACAGAGGAGAGAAGGTGAGTCCATGCCTAGGACAGGGTGACAGGCAAGATCCACTCTAGTGGGCCAGCTTATGAAATACCCTGTGTTAGGGACAGTAACTGGAAAGGATGGCATTTTAAAGGCAGATGAGAAGGGAAACTTCAACTTGAGCAGATCCAGACACCGTGTGGGTCATCTTCCGAACCTGGCACGGATCAGGACAGCCAGCTACTCTGCCTGCAGTGGCCTTGGTCTTCTCTGGCAGTCTCATCTCCTTGGAGGGTCCCAGGAGTGGGATAAATCACATCTTCATTCTCTACCTCTGGTTTAGACCTATGTCATCCCTCTGTCTGGTCACAGAGACTGGTGCGTGCAGAGGTGTGTTGAGTTGCCCACACACAGTTGCACACATCTGGGAGCTTCTGGACTTCCGGATCCCTGCACTGCGTCACATACTTTATTTCTATGCCCTTTCATTTTTCCAGTGATGGAAGGGTGAGTGAGCATATGACCTGTGTCACAGGCCCAGGTGAAAAACCGTTGAAACCAAGACTTTCTGGAATGTCCCTGGAGTTTCAGGGTAAACTAGATAAAGTGCAAGTTGTTTGTCAACCCTTCCTCCAGACTCCTGAAAATTGACTTGGAGAGCCTCTCTGACCTCCGCTGCCAATAGGTCCTCGAGAGGCACAAACACTATTCAAAGCTGACAGCTCCCAACTTGACAATTGTCCTCTACACCGTGCAAATGTGGTATGCCTAATTAATAACCTGGGATGCCCTGTCTGCTCCACACTCAAGGAGCTCAGAGCCTTTTTCTCGGTAACCACTGCCAGATGATTTTTAATTATCTTTCGGACTGTCGCCTTTTGGAGCTCTGGAAAGGAAGTGCTCACCCCAGCTGGGCTGGGGCCAGGCCTGTTGGAGAACAATGTCCTCCTCCGAGTCCATTCTGTTTATCTCTCGGCTGGCATGCCAGCCCTCAGACGGGACAGGACTGTGCTCCTGCAAACCAAGAAGGAGAGAGAGTCTGGTGCCTTGTCGGCACTTCTGTAGGCTGCAGAGCTGGCATGATTCAAGAAACCGACCTCTTTTTAAACTCTTAAAACTTTGCATCTGGGTAGGACTGCCTCACTGAATGAGGCAGCTGAAATCTTCTATTGTTTTCTTAAATCAACACCTTTTTGTTTTTTCTTTAATGCATTGCCTCAGTCAAGCCTTGCAACCGTGCGAGGCAGCTACATTTGCTACCCCCATTTTACAGGAGAGGGGACTGAGGCTCAGAGAGGGTAAGCCCCCCTCTCCTGCCTGAGATTGCATAGTGGCAAGAAGAGAGTGCTGAGATTCAAACCCAGGCCGCCAGGCTCCTGAGCCTACCCTTTTGCTATGACCTCTTCCTCCATCCTTGGAATTGGGCATATGCTCAGTTCTGTGGACCTGGAAACGGGTATGAGGAAAACACCTCAAACACCAAGCATCTGGTTTATAACTTTGACCTACTCTATCCCAGCAGCCTGTATGCACCTGCTGAATGCTGCTGAATAATGGAAGGGCTGTGTGGGGTCAAAGTGCCATATTCTCCCCACCGCAGTGAGGGTGAGGTCCAGGGACTCAGTAGACAGAGACAGATGTCTGTTTCTGGGAGGGGGTGGCTAAGCTCCTGGGATTACAGGTTCCTGCATGTTCTGTAGCCAGTTCCACTGGATGTTTTAGGAAAGAGATGGCTCATTCTGTCTTCATCTGAAGTTAAGAATCTGGGATGCTACAGAGAGGGAAGGGGTGAGACACGGGGCAGGATGGGAACAAGGAACTCTAGACAGAAGACCTTCCTGCCTTCTGCTGTTTATTGTTTTTCCACTGCCCTGATCCCAGGGTCTGCAACCCTTCCCCCTTACTTTTTCTTTGACCTTCCTCTCTGGCATGTTTGAAGCCACAAAGCTGACAAGCCAGAGTTTTAAAGTAGCCCTGGGCCAAGTGTGGTAGGTTGAATTGAGTTCCCCCCCCCCCCCCCCGCAAAGGATGTGTGCACATCCTAAGTCCTGGTACCTACGAATACAACCTTATTTGGAAATAGGGTCTTTGCAGGATTAATTAAGTTCCAGATTTCAGGAGTGGGCCCTAAATCCAATGATGGTGTCCTTATGAAAGTGAGGAGAGGAAGATTTGAGACACAGAGACACACAGAGAGGAAGAGAGAGAGTGTGTCAACACCTATGAAGGTAGAGAGAGAGAAATTGGAGATGCGCCACCACATGCCAAGAGATGCCGGGAGTCAGCAGGAGCCAGAAGAGGCGAGGACGGATTCTCCTCTAGAGCCTTTGGAGGATACGTGGCCTGGCGATGACACCTTGATTTTGAACGTCTAGCCTCTAGAGCTGTGAGAGAATACACTTTTGTTGTTTTTAAGCCAGGCTGTTCATGGCAATTTGTTATGGCCGCCCTAGGAAACTAACACACCAGGGCCAGACTTTCTGTCATCATCTGGGTCCCTGTGGGGGGCACCTGTAGAGCAGTGCCCACCCTCCGGGACAGAGATGTGCCAGCCGAGACTTTGAGTCTGACATGGTGCCAAGCTCAGCCCACAGTCAGTTGTCTGGTTGCTGCAACTTCGAGGACAGGTACTGGGGTTAATGGCTGGAAAGTGGTGCCTGAAAAAGCTGACCACAGTCAGAGCTGCCCTGGGAAACATTGGGTTGTTCGGAAGGCAGATGTCTTTCCCAATTTCCCTCACCTCCCCCCACCCCCAAACTAGGCACAGTCTCTACCCTGGCTGGGTGGGAGAGGATTGGGAAAAAGGTGGGTTAAATGGCTCCCTATAATACAGTAACAGATATGTGTGAAGGATCCTTGGAAGCTCTAAAAGAAAGAGGTTTGGGCCTTTCCTCTGAAGAGCTGACAGAGTCTGGAAGAGGAGAGAAGAAAAGAGAAGGAGGAGGAGATAGTTCTTTGACAAAACAGCAGCAGTGGGTGGAGCCGTGAGGACCAGAATGGCTGGCTGATGAGAGGTCCCTGGAGCAGGATTGGCCAAGGGAACAGCACAGTGGTGGCTTCTCCTCCATTTTCAGCTTTTCCTTCTCTTCTGCTCTGCCATCACCCCGTCCCTGATTTCTGCCAAACTGTAAAAGTCAGTTACGCCAGCTGTCTTGTGTCCTTGCTTCTTTGTGGAATGCAGGGAGAGAGATGCGCCATGTGTGGGGTGAAGCCACATGGAGAGCAGATGGCAGCTACAGGGGACAGACGTATGAGGCTGTTGATCAAACATTCACTGGAAACAAGCTGGATTGAGAGAGATGTAACTGCAGAATTCCCAGGGATTGGGCAAGGGGGATGAAGGAGGGCCTAGAATTCTGACCACCAGTGGGATGGGAGAGATTGGCAGGTGCTCTGGACTTTGGAGGGAAAGGTGAGTTGGAGGACTCGGGGCTAGCCAGGAGGCAGCTCTTGGGTACCCAGGTTCCACTCAGTTCCTCTCTCCCCACAGAGCTAGCAAGGCGTGTAGCACACAATCAATTCTCAATAAATCCCCAGTGACTATGTCCATATAGTATTTGGTCCATTGAGAACCAAAATACTATATAATATGCACAGGGAGCTCCCAGGTTACAAAGCAAAGTCAGACTATGCATTGGGGATCTTACAGGGATGTGGCCTTCTGTTCAGTCCCACCTGGCTCTGTGGAATTTCTTTCTCTTTCTCTTCCCCTAAACAAATTCTCAGTAGTTATTCAGTTTGTAAACTTTGGTCCCCCCCGCCCCACTGAGATGATTATTCCTTACAATCTAGTTATTCAGTTTGTAAACTTTTTTTCCCCCCAGATGATCATTCCCTACAATCTAGTTATTCAGTTTGTAAACTTTGGTTTTTCCCCCAGATGATCATTCCCTACAATCTAGAATTCTCATCAAACAAGTCACGTTTTATTTCTTCTGCTCCTTTAAGGCAACTTCTATTACTTTCCACATCCTGGACTTGAGATTTCTTGCTTACCCTCTTCCTCTCTCAACAGCTTTATTGAGATATGATTTACCTACCACAAAATTCAGCTTTTTAAAGTGTACATTTCAGTGGTTTTCAGGCTATTTAGAATTGTGCAACCATCACCACTATATAAATCCAAAACATTTTCATTGGCCTAAAAGGAAAGCCCATACCCATTAACGGTCACTCCCCATCTCCCATTCCCTAAGCCCCCAGAAACCACTAACCCATTTTCTGTCGCTATGGATTTGCTTATTTGGGACATTTGACATAAGTTAATTCATCCACATTGTAATATGTACTGGTGCTTCCTTTTTTTGTTGAATGAATAATAATCCATTGTGTGGATATACCACTTTTGTTTATCCATTCATTAGCTGATGGACATTTGGGTTGTTCTCACTCATTAACTACTAGGAATAATGCTGCTATGGACATGCATGGAAAAGTTTAAAAAATTTTTTTAATGTTTATTTTATTTTTGAGAGAGAGAGAGTCAGAGCATGAGTGGGATAGAGGCAGAGAGAGAGGGAGACACAGAATCCAAAGCAGGCTCCAGGCTCTAAGCTGTCAGCACAGAGCCCCACATGGGGCTTGAACCCATGAACCAGAAGATCATAACCTGAGCTGAAGTCGGGTGCTTAACCGACTGAGCCACCCAGGTATCCCCATGCACAGAAAAGTTCTTATGTGGTCGTACTTCTTTTTTTTCTTGCGGATAGATGCCTAGGAGTGGAATTGCTGGGTCACATGGTAACTCGATGTTGCACATTTCAAGAAACTGCCACACTGTTTTCCAAAGTGGCTGCACCATTTTACATTCCTAAGAGCAGTGTAGGACAGTTCTGATTATCTCCACATCTTTATCAATACTTGTTATTGTCTGGCTTTTCCATCTGAGCTCCTAATCTCCTTTAAAAGTTGCTTTCCTCTTGTTTACTCCTCCTTTTTTTTTGCCTTTTGACCAAAGGATTGTACACAAGCCAGTAGTTGAAAATTTTTCACCTGAAATCAATGTCAACATATCTAAACTTTCATTTATATGACTGTGATTCCTGTTTGCTCCAGCCATGCACAGACTCAGACTACTTCAGAACGGAGTTTCCCCCAACCCTGGTGGAAAAGAGAATGATACAGAACATGCTTCTTTTCTGGGATCCTAGAGAAGCTACATGTAGAAGATGGGTGTGTTCTCTGTTCCTTTAAGAAATGTTAAGGACAATCACTGGTTATACAGTACTAACTAGTCCTCTCAGAGATTGTGCAAAAATAGTATTACACAACATATTATGGTTCTGTCATTTCATTTGCCTTCTTACAGAAACCCAGGGGCAACCATTATGAGTCTGTCCATCTTCTGGATGAGGCTACTTGCCTAAGGAATGGTGGAGCAGAACCTCCAACTCAAGCTAGGTCCTGCTCTTCTCTTAACCTGCAGGCTGTTCCCAGGATCTCTCCATCTTGTCACTGACTTGTCGGGAACTTCAAAGGGACCCTTCCCTATACCACACATTTCCTGCTGGTAAGTTGGACACCTGGTGTCTCAGCTCTTTGCGTGACTGGCTTGTGATTCCAGGGCTGCGTGGGGCTGTTTTGGCAACAACTGGGCTTCTGGATTTTGCTTTTGCTGTTTTCTTTTCCACTTCATTGTTTTCATAGGATGTCTGCCTTCCCAAAATAGCACCGGGGCATTCCAGGTAAACTCAACATCCGACCAAAATCCCCATTCAGCAGCAAGTCAGAGGGGATCTGGCTTGCCACTGTTTTCTTCCCTTCCTTTGATCACTGTGGCTCTGGAGGAGTAAGTCTGGGGCTCACTGTGGAGCCTGGACAGAGAAGGAAGTGGGGGGAGGGGAGGACATGGTTGAGTTCTCTTGGAAGATGGCCAGCTGCCGCTCCAGCCTTCTGCCCCAACGCTAGAGGGAGGCCATGCTCCGGCCTCAGAAAATGTGAGGAGGAATGGAGGAAAGAATTGGGCAAGGTTGTGTGGTCTACATCGTTTTACACAGAGAAAGGAAACAACCAATGTGGACCCAGATTTTTCTCTGATTCCTGGAGGCAGCATCATCCAATGGAAGAACACTGGGTTTGGATTAAGACAGAGCTGAATCCTGGTTCTAGGGTTTACAGGTAGCTGTTAGGCATAGAGCAGCTGTAAGTTGCCTTAGCAACTCCTTTACCACCCTGAGTCTCTAATTATCCCCATAATCGTGCCCACCATGAGCAGTAAAGACTGATAGGTGCAAAGCCTCAATAGGTCCAGGCCTTTGGTAGGTAATTCAGTCAATATAGATTAGTTCTTACCTACTTCCTAGAGCTCAGGAACATTTAAGGTCTCTTTTAGCAAATTTCAAGTATACAATACCATATTATTAACGACAGTCACCATGCTGCACATTAGATCCCCCCAATTTAGCCATAACTAAAACATTTACCAACCACTCCCATTTCATCCCTTCCCCCACCCCCCACCCCCAGCCCCAGTCTTCATTGCCTTTTGATATAATTATTACCCAAATATTGAGAAGGTCCTAGAGACCAGTTTTGAGAAGTGAAAAACAGCACAGAATTTCATCAGACAAGCAGGGGCAGTGGCCTGCAACTTTGCTCACTCATTTATGCAGCCCTAATATAATTTCCTACGGGTATCCACTCCCTGCCTCCAGCACATCCTAAAAATGAAATCTAAAAATTGTTTATCTAAGTTTAAATAGCTGCAAAGTGTGTGATTTCTGGCATATTGTAAATATTGACATTTAAAACTAACTGTTACATCACACTTTTAAATTTATCTGATGAAATATGACATCCAGTGACTATAGCATCTGTGATTTCATACCCACTACAATCCATTTTAAAATGTATGAAAAATCTAATTTAACATGCAAAATATCTACATACTTTTACCTCCTTGAACGTGTGTTACTATTCCTACTTCCTCTACAGACTTCTGTCCTGATTTATTTATTTTTTATATTTATCTATTTTTGAGAGACAGAGTGAGACAGAGCATGAGCAGAGGAGGGGCAGAGAGAGAAGGAGACACAGAATCTGAAGCAGCTCCAAGCTCTGAGCTGTCAGCACAGAGCCCGATACGGGGCTCGAACCCATGAACCATGAGATCATGACCTGAGCTGAAGTCAGACACTTAACTGACTGAGCCACCCAGGCGCCCCTGATTTATTTTTAATGCTTCAAAGTATTTTATTGACTACATTGAAAGTGGAGAAAGCCATTTTAGTGCTCAATTTTTCTCGTTGCTCCTATATGACTCTCCCTTAAGAGTATACATTCTTTGATGGAAGCAGGGGGAAAAAAGAACAAAATTGTTAAAGGAAGATTGTTATCACTCCCACCACCTGTGCAGGAGTGCAACAGACCCTGTGGGTGTGGACCCCTCCAGGGAATTGTTCCTCATGTTGGGTCCCCCTTCTTTTGTAAAGTTGGGACAGTCTCAGTGTGTGAGTTCTCTTATTCCCAGACAGCTCCATTTTAGGGAAGAGGACCTATGGAAGTCAAGGGTCTGCAAAGTGGTATCCTGATTACTATTTTTGCCTGATGACCCTCTGGAATGTCCTGTGTATCCCAGTTAGGGGACAGCTAAGTTCGAATTTGAAACTCAGCTTTGCCACTTATGGGGGTCAGGGAACCCTAGGCTAGTTATCAAGCCTGTGCTTCCCCAAAGGATTGTTAGACTAAAATGAGGCTAAAAGAAATGAGGCTACAAAGTAGGGTCTCAATAAATAACATCAGTTCTCAGGGGCCACTTTTTTTTCTTTTCTTTTTTACATTTAGAATAGATGAAATTAGGATGTATATTATAATCAGGGTGTACATTTGACGGGGTGGGGTAGGGTTGCCCCCAAAATCTGTTATTAAATTAATGGTATGTCTTGCAATTAGTTATCACTTGGAATTAAAGATATGGGGCACCTTACATCTTTCCATCTTGTTCTCAGCCTGGCTTCTTTTAGGTTGTTTTACCTGGTAACATTCCAAGGGGCCTTATGGGCCCTAAGAGCCAATTCTACAGCAACAGTGTGTGATCCTTCCTGGAGACTTTGCCTAGGTTGTCACTATGACCCAGAGATCAACAGTCTGTAGGTTTTGTGGATGTATTTTCTCTAGAACCACCAGTCCTAACCGTGGGACACTAAACTTCATATGATGTTTGTTTTTCCCTCCACAGCTCTGTGAATATTTCGTGCAATTTTCCTTGATCAGTTTGACAGATCATTGTCCAGAGGAGCTGTTGGCCTCATCAGATTTGGAAACATCACTGTGCATTCCTTATCATTTAAAAGAAACAAAGGTAGGGCCCCTCGGTGGCTCAGTCAGTGAAGCATGTGACTCTTGATCTCTGGGTTGTAAGTTTGAGCACCATGTTGGGTATAGAGATGACTTAAAAATAAAAAAATCCTTGGGGCACTTGGGTGTTTCAGTCGGTTAAGCATCGGACTCTTGATTTCGGCTCAGGTCATGATCTCACGGTTCACGGGCTCTGCACTGATGACTCGGAACCAGCTTGGGATTCTCTTTCCCTCTCACTCTGTCCCTCCCCCGCTCAGGCTCTCACTCTCTCAAAATAAATACACTTAAAAAAAATCCTCAAAAAAATAAAAGAAAGTCCATTAAAAAGAGATCTTAGCACTGACTTCTGTGACAGATGACTGTAAGTCACCTCCAGAGAAGGTTTTGTCCTTGACTTTGTGGCTCCACTTTGAGTAGATCCCTACCTACTAGGGAGTAGAGCATGAAACATCCTCTCCACTCACATACTAGGTGTCTGGCAAATGTTGTCGGATGAATGAATGAGTGAATGAATGAATGAATGCCATGAAAATTCATTTAAATAAAAACATTTTATAATGGAAGCTTCCAAACACAGAAGTAAATAGCACAGTGCTTCCCAAACCCCACCCAGCCCTAGAAAGAGCCCAGAAATTCTCATTTTGAAGAAGCATTTCCAGTGCATTTGATGTGCTCAGTGGAACCACACTTTGAGAAATGCCGTCTAAATCAGTCAAAGCTTCTGTCTTCTTCTGTCTCTTCTTTACCTCCTTGACCTCACCTCTCGCTGTGCCCACCTTGTATTCTGATCCAGTTGCTCTGAATTTCTTTTAGATCCTTGAATGTGCCCTGCTCTCTCTCAACCTCTCTCTCTCTTTAGATTATGCACTACTATTTTTCTTTTTTAGTGAAGTATAGTTGACACACAATGTTAGATTAGTTTCGGGGGCACAACAGTGATTCGGCAGCTCTGTAACTTAGGCTGCGCTCACCCCAAGTGTAGCTACCATCTGTCACCATACAACATTATTACAGTACCATTAACTGTAGTCCCTATGCTGTGCCTTTTGACCCTGTGACTTATTCATTCCATATCTGGAAGCCTATACTTCCCCTCTCCTTCACCCATTTTGCCCATCACCCCACCCCCTAACCACCAGTTTGTTCTCTGTATTTTGGGGTCCATTTCTGCTTTGTTTGTTCATTTTGTTATTTCAGTATCACGTGTAAGTGAAACATGCTGTACCCTCTTTATCTGGTCTTTACATAGGCTTTAGTTCCGCCTGCATCACACCAAGTCTCCATCGTATGCCCTCACCCGCTTGACGTTTAATTAACTCTTATTCATGGTTTGGGTTCTAGTTTGGCATCACTTTTTCCCTGCTGCCTTCCCTAAACTTCGATTCCAGGTCAGGTGTCCCTCTACCTGCTCTCCCAGTGCCCCGCCCTTCTCTTCCATAACAACCATCATATTGCTTTGTCATTGCATCCTAATGACTGCTCTTCCTCTCCAACCAGACTGTAGGCTCCCTGAAGAGTGGAAAACTCATCCATCTCATCTACTGCTATAGTCCCAGCACTCAGCATGAGCCTGGCACACGGCATGCATTCGGCAAGTAATCACCCAAACTGAAACTGAATTCAACTGAAAGTTTATTTCAACCACACAAATGAGGGGAACGATTTTAATAGTAATAAATACCCAAATTTTATTTGTGTGCAGTATAAAACCCTCAAGCACTAGCGAGTACGTGCAAAATACCAGCCGAGTATAAACACCTGCTTGCTATGTATTCACTGTATTTTATGTCAGCTCTTATTGACAGATGTATCGCAGTAATTCTCAAAGAATTAAGAAAAATGAGGAAAATAACCACCACTTACTTTGTTCTGTCCTCTTACTGAGAAAAGATAACCTTTATTCGTGTTTTGTTCAGCTTGAGGACTGCCAGCCAAGTCTGGAGGGCACTCTTTTCTTCTTTATGCTTTCATTTGCTCCCAAGAGAACGTATCATCTATTTCTGCACTGCCCAAGAGGGTAGTCACTGGCCACAAGCGGCTATTAAGCACTTGAATTGTGGCTAGAGCAGATTGAGATGTGCCGTGAATATCAAATACACACTGGACTTAATATGAAAACGAGAATGTAAAGTATCCCATGAAGATTTTTAATATTGATTACAAGTTAAAATTGATAATATTTGGCTATATTAAGCTATATGAATTAATAAAACATATTATTAAAGCTAATTTCACCTGTTTATTCTTACTTTTTTAATGCGGTTACTAGAATATTTAGAACTACATATGTGACTTGCATTACTTTCTACTGGAAAGCACTAATCAACATAGCCATTTAAACTCTGCCACAGTATTTTCATCTCTACAATGGGAATAGCAATCATACCTTCCTTACAGGAGTGTTATGAAGATAAAATGAGTTCACATCCGTAAGATACATGGAATAATACCTGGCATAGAACAAGTGCTTTGTAAATGTCCATGAAATAAATAAATAATGCTTACCAGATTTAGCATCTAAACCCCTTAGATTAGCCTAGTTCCCTACAAAACAGAATTTGAGGCAAAACTCAGGGTCTAGTGTTTTGTTGGAGGATATAATCTCAGGGAAGCTGGACTGAGGAATACAAGGAATGAGACAGGGAAGGAAGGAAGGAAGTGCAAGGTGGTATATTGTATTGTGCACCTGGCCACATCTCAGAAATGTTGTGGGAGGGGGAAGGTAAACAATGTATCTGGCATTTCCTTCCCATCTCCTGTTTCACATCCATCAAAGTTTGCCCCTTGTGGTACGAAGTCGTTTGCACTCTCTGGTTATATCTCAGGGCCCCTCCAGGTAGCAGTGGGGAAGTCAGAGACTCCAGGGGGTTAGGTGGGCTGAACCTAGGCTATGGAGCCACTGAGGCTCCTGACATGGCAGGTGTCATGGAAGTAAGTCTTTATGGAGCCTGACCCTCATCCCTGGAGGGTCATCCAGCAGTGTTAGTGGGGGTGGGCCATCTAGGAGTCAGGGCGAGAACCAAAGCCCAGGGTCGAGGGGACCAGGTGGAACCAGAAAAGGAGGCATGTTGTCTTGACCCAGGGAACCCATCCTCTGAGATCCTGATGTACATGCTATCAGTCTTCTCCCCTCGGACGCCTCACTAGCATCTCAAGTTTGCACGTTTGGGGTTAAACTCTTGATCTCCATCCCTGGATTGATCCCCTAGCCCCAGATCCCCCATTTCCATCTTTTACAGCTCAGATTTACCCACGTGCTCCAGACTGAAACCTGGGCCCCATACTTATGGTCTCCCAGTTCTCCAGCCCCACATTCCTCCATCAGCAAGTCCTTCTGGTTCTACCTCCAAATCACATCTCAAAGTCATCCAAGTTTCCTCACTCTACTCGATGACCAGGCCACCAGCATCTCTCCCTGGATGATTGCAGTAGATGGCAGGTGGGTCTTCTTGTTTCTTCTTTCCTCTCTCCTGTTCTTTCTCCACACAGCAGCTAGAGTAATCTTTTAAAAATGTAAATCAAATCATGTCTCTTGGCTGCTTTAAAACCTTGCCGGGCTTTCCAGTGTGCTTGGAATCCAACCCAAACTCCTTATCTTGATCTATAAGCCCTCCATAACTTGACTCCTGTCATTTCCTCACCCGAGACACTTCCCTCTTTGCTCTGTGTTAGCCAGTCTCATTCTTTCCTGACACACACCCAGTGTTTTCTTGTTTTAGGGCACAAATTGGCAGAATACGGCTTGCTTGTATTTTGTAAATAAAGTTTCATTGGAACATCAGCAAGACAGAGATTCATGGACAACGAAACCTTACATGTTTACTATCTGACGCTTTACAGAAAAAGTGTGCTGACCCCTGTTTAAGGCCTTCGACCTTGCCCCAGGCTCTTTCCCAACCGGGTTCCTTGGCTTTTAACTCAAATAAAATTTCCTTGTCAACCTTGCCTTAATAGAAGCTTCTCTTTGAACACCACCCCCACCCCACACCCCTTTATTCTCCATTACTCCACTTTGCTTTTTGCCTTTTTAGCTCTTTCTCTATTTGAGATCACATATGTATTTGTTACTTTATTTGTTTATTGTCCTTTTCCTCCCCCTATGATGCTAGGCTTTATGAGGTCAAGGGGCATGGCTGTTTTGTTTGTCTTGTACCCCTAGCACCTCCAAGTGACCAATGGAACAGATGGCCCCTTTGGAGTGGTTCCCACCCTTGTCACCACCACCCTCGCCTGCAGCAATCCAGCGATTCTGCTACTGCTGAGAACAGCTTGGGGGTGGACGATGCTTCCAGAGAACAGTTGAGTATTGAGTCTGAGCAATGGTGTTGGAATTCATGACAATTCTCACCCATCTGAAGAGTTGTGATACCACCTCACTGTGTGATTTCTTTTTTAACAACTCCACAATTTCCACACTGTTCCACGCACATCAGAAAATTAAAAAATGAGCACAGGGCAGTGTGTGTTTACCTTTTTATTAAGACAGCCTGAGAGTTGCTTTGTTGTGGGGCACCTACTCAGGAAGGCTGCTGGAGGAAGTCCTCAGCTGAGGCCCCGGAGGTTGCCACCTCTGCAGCCACCAGGGGGCTGTGCCACCTTCCAGCATCCTGATTCTGCCCTAACTGTCCCATGCAGGTGGGACGGGCTCCTGGGAGCTGGGAATCTAGGCAAGCAAAAACAGTTCAGGGGCATGGAGGAAGCAGACCTGTGGTATCTTTTTGGGGACAGGTCAAGCACAGGCAGGAAGAGCCTGGACATGTCGACACATCAGACTGAGACCCAGAACCAAGCACAGCTGGCTGCAGATACGCACAGGCAGTCATGGGGTGGAGGGGGCAGGGCAGGAAGTGGCTCAGAGGGCCACTCCCTCTACTTTACAAACGAGAACACTGAGATCTAGAGAAGGGAGCTAGCTAAAATTAGAACCAGCTAGAATTCAGGTTCCCCCCTCCCCCTCCCCGCCATGCTCTGAATATGTCCCTCTGGGCCGAATCTTCTAGGGTATCTGCTACTGCCAGGCTGTTTTACTGGGCAGTATCTAGAATGGCTGCACACAAGTAGGATTTGTCTAGAAAGCTTTCATGGAGGAGGCTTGAAAGAGCCCTGGACTTAACCTCAGATGGACCCAGGCCTGAATCCTGGCCGTCTGCTCGCGGAAGCCACGACAAGGGCCCCAAAACTCTTTAAGCCACAGTTTGACGTCCATAAATTGGGACAAGAGTCCCCGAATTGCTGAGCAGTTTTGTGAATTAAACAAAGTAACCCCCGAGGTGTGTTTAACAAGTGGTAGACACACCGTAGACCTGTGGGCGTTCCACCGACGCTAGTCGAATTTCGAGCAGTCCAGCTTGGCAGAGGAGAGGGCGGGGCAGGAATCCAACTATCCATGGCTTGTAACAACCTCTATAGTAACTACAAATACATTTGCAGAAGGAAGAATCCATGACCAGTGCCCCTTTCCCATCCCTTCAATCAGAATCTCCCAGAAGGCCAGTATGGCTAGTGACTCTGGGCCACTTTTACTAAACAAACAAACAAACAAACAAAAAATGCATAAGCATTTAACTCCTGCTGGAGCAAACCTTTGTGTTCAGGTGCTGTGAGGATGATAATGTCTCCTCTGCTTGTCTTCTGAGGAATCAGGGTGTGTTCTCATCACATTTGACTTTCTGGGATCCAGGCTTCAGCATTTTCCAACCTTGCTCTTGTCTTTGGATCTGTCCTTAAGAAAGGCTCTGCACCCTCTCTAGGCCATTTTATGAGTTTCCAGTGGAACAATGCTATTATTAACGTGATTTTCTACTTTCCTGGAAGGCCTAAAACAAATGTATCTATGCAAAATGTTACTATCCAGTAAATGGATACCTGGCTGCCTAGTCTGGAGGGTTAGACTATAGCAATGGATGCCAACTTCATGGCTTTGGTCCCTTTTATGCAGGTTACACTCCCCCACGTCCCCCTTCCCTAAGCCAGGTAACCATCTGAGAACAAGGCAAGAGAGGCTTGTGTAGTAAATTTGTTAGTCCTTCTGGGAGAAAAGCTTCAATGCATGGACCATTGATGGTGGGTCATTAACTCCCTCAGTGGGCTAAAAGGACGCCATTTATTCTAATGTGGGACATCTATTCAGAGGTGGCTGAGATCCCATGGCGTTTCACTTCTCTAAGATCCAGGTTGTCCATCTGTGCTCTAAGGAATTTTGGACCTTCAGCAGAGTCTCTCTTGGTAGAAGAAAGGCCCAGCCAGCCACCAACCTCCCTCCAGACAAGTCTTGCTTTTAGCTATTTGCACATTAGGCATCAAGATTGCATTTGAACTAAAATTTTTGCAGCTAAAAACCAGTTTGAAAATCAGTGCATTAGAGACTCAAAATTATGGGTACCAGGCTCTGTTCTAGGTGATCGACACATGTCATCTTGTGACTGACGTTCCTCTTTATGACCATCGCAGAAATGGGTGGTAGCCCTATTTCACTGGCAAGGAAACCAAGCAAGGCTCAGCAAAAGCTAAAGAAGGAATGATCCCAGGTCCAGAACCGAGGCCTTCCTGGCTGGGAGCCAGCATCTCCACATCCTGCAGAATAATTGAGTGTACGGATGTCACAGGATTTCCCGCTGGAGGTCCGGGTTCAAGTCAGGTTTCTGCTTCTCCTTACCCAAGAGGTCCCTGATTAGACACTTTTTGTTTTCTGAGCCTCATTTCCCTTCTCCACAAAATGGGCATGGTAATAAGCCCAGGGAGAAGAAGCATACAGCACATCAGATCTGAGTGGTGCTGTCTGTGTGGGGTCTTGGGAAATAGACCAGAGCACCTCCCTCGGGACTTGTCACACACACACACACACACACACACACACACACACACACCACCAGGTGGTGGAGCTGGCATTGTAGCCAGCAGACTCTCTGATTCCCAAAGACCTCAGGTTTGGGGCTGTTGAGCTGCAAGGGCGGGGTGTCCCTCGGGGGCCAGAAACCCCTACTTGCTCTTGGTCTGGGCCTGTAGGCCCAGGCTCAGGATCAAAGCTAGTGCTCTGTTCTCCAGAGCGAGACATACATCTCTTCACCCTGCAGCCCTCTTTAATTAACTGGGAGCCTCAGAGCAATGCCTTTTTTGGGTGCTTATCGGTGTATCCTGATAAAATAATTAATGGGTTTCTCTTCTCCACTGTGCACCCTCCTGCCCCGAGAGGGCTGTGCTCGGAAGGAAGGTGCTAATTAGTTCGTGTGCGATTATCTGGTTGAAGCAACTGCTCCAAGTCTCTGCGACTCATCCTCAGCCCTCCCCCACCCCCGGTTAGACTTCAGCTCTGTGTTCATTTCTTTTGCTAGGCGCCAGCTCTGCCCACAAAGTTCAGCCCCTTCCGCACACAGCCCTTCTCTCTGTCTCCGCTTGGGGTCTGCAGGTGGCACCCTGGCGCACAGGGCCCCACCTTGAGCTGGTGAGCCGTCACCAGGAAGCTCTCAGGGAGGTTCCTGGAAACACTTCAAAGCAAGTCCAGACTTTCCAAGCCCGCTTCAGTGAAAAGAGCAAGGGCAGCAGAGCGTCATGGAAAGAGCCCTTAGCTGGGGCAAGAGAACCAATTCTAGATTGAGCTGTGTGACCTGGGCTAAACTATGCTGTCTCTCCGTGTCTCAGCTTTCTTAGCTATAAAAAAAAAAAAAAAAAAAGGAGTTGCTCCGTAGTCAGGAATGGCAAATGTATGGTTATGCCAACTGTGATGAACGAGTCATGGCTCTGCAACTGTGTCAAGATAATGAAGGCACAGCCAACTGCAGTGGGAAGCCTGAGTCGCAGAAGTCGATCGGTGATGTTGCTCACAGTTGATGCAGGTGCCACTGTGGGCATTCAGGTAGGGGCAGTTCTCGCTGTGTTTAACTGCGCTTGTCTTTCAGGATGCTCCGTGTCCTTAGTCAACAGTCACTAAATGGCAAACAAACACTCCACACATTTCCGAACATCCCCTGGGTGGGGTGGGTGGGAGTGCTATGCCACCCCTGGTCGAGAACCACAGGTAGGGAAGTAGAAGTAACAGTCTTTTGTGGCTGCAAGTGGCAAAGACTACCCTCAAAGGAGCTGAGCTAAAATGGAAATCTGTTTGTTAGTATGACCGAGAAACTGCGAGAGAGGCTCAGGCTACCTTTCTCCATCCAACAAAGATATGTCTCTCCTTCAGGGGAATCTGCAGGAGGGCAGGATCTTCCATACATTTGCCTCCCCCAACCCCTTTCTGTGTGGGGGGAAATAACAAAACAGATGAGCAGCAAGGCCCTTCCAACTATGGAAGTTGAATGGGGGAGACAGAGCCTTTTCTCACCCGTGACATCTAGAATATTAGCGGGACTTCAGTGGAGCCAATTGGAGGTGCCTGCCTGTGACTTGGAACCTAGAGAGGCCACACAGAGGTTCAAGGGCTCATCAGGGATCATTTGAAGCAGTAGTGATGGACTTGACAGCTCGGAGGTTGGTAGGCGTGCAGGGGTGATGGCCTCCAGCAGGACAGCAGCAGGTCCAGTGGCAGTGGTGGCTGGCAGCATCCTAGACTCACTGTTCCTGCAATGAACTTGGCTGAGCCTTTGCCATCCTTGGTTCCTGCCTCTGCCCTGTTCTTCAGCCTTCCTGTTGATTCCATGAGTGACCCAGGACCCTTCCAATAAATGATTTTCTCTATTAAGTTAACCAGAGTTGGTTTCTGTTGCTTGCAACCAAAACCCTCACTAAGATAGCTAAAGTGGCAGGGGTGCCTGAGTGGTTCGGATGGTTAAGCGTCCGACTCTTGATTTTACCTCAGGTCATGATCTTGTGGTTCATGAGTTCGAGCCCTGTGTGAGGCTCCATGCTGGCAGCGTGGAGCCTGCTTGGAATTCTCTCTTTGCCCCTCTCCTGCTCGCTTGCTCTCTCTCTCTCTCAAAATAAGTAAATAAACATTAAAAAAAATACAGTTGGATAGGGGAATCTAGGCAGGATGGAAAACCAGAAAGCAAGTAGGATGCTTCAAAGTCTCAGGACACTTGGGAGAGGCAGTTTGGAATAATCAAAAGCCAACAGGACCCTGGGGCCACCATGACGATTTTCCTTGGTAGTGACTATGCCAGTGATCTTGTTGAACACTGGGAAATCCCTCTCACAGGGGCAGACTCACTTATATTTGAGACTTGGGTTTTTGAGGCTAGTTCCTGACACACTTCTCTCATGATCTCCCTCTTTCTAAACTCTGGCACAGAGAGCAAACACAGTGGCAGATGGGACGAGTCAATATTGTAACACCACCCGTGCTTCCCCTTTCCTTGCCACATAGGGTTAAACGGACAGGTGAAGCCACACTTATTACTTCCAGTTCTAGAAAACAACAAGAGCTTGCTTGAACTTAAAAAAGCAACCACACCAATGCCTGGGTCTTTCCCTCCTCCCGGATCAAGCCGAGACACAGCAAAAGAGGGGCTAGTGTTGTTGCCATGGAATCTGTGGGTAGGGAGAGCTGTCTTCGCAGTAGAGGTGATTACTGTGCCCTCCCCCTTTTCCTCTAGCAGGAAATGGCAAAAGGTAAAAAAACATAGACGGGGCAGGAATCTAGCAGAACCTGCAGGGGGAAGAAGAGGAGCGTCCTCTTTTGGAGCTGCGCAGGGAGCAAAGCTGGCTGAAAAGCCAGTCGCTTTCCTTTGAGGCCTTTTGCTTCTCTGGACCTCAGGGGTGGCTCTTGGAGTTTCCTAGTTAATTGCTCACCCTTCTCCCCCTCCAGCTCTGCCCCCACCTCCCAAGTGCCTGGAGGGTCAAAGCCATATGGCAGAGGCTGAGGGTTAAGACCATGAACTCTGGACTCTGCAGCCACATTTCCTGGGTCCAAATTCCAGCTCTGTCACAAGCTGTGTATATTTGGGCAAGTTCTTAGAATGACTGTGCCTCAGTTTCCTCCCCTAGAATGATAAAAAATAGTGGCAGCTAACTTCATAATATTATTGTGAAGACTGGGGCGCCTGGGTGGCTCAGTAGGTTGAGCGTCCGACTTCGGCTCAGGTCATGATCTTGCGGTTTGTGGGTTTGAGCCCCGTGTCGGGCTCTGTGCTGACAGCTCAGAGCCTGGAGTCTGCTTCAGATTCTGTGTCTCCATTGCTCCCTGCTCCTCCCCTGCTCACCCTCCGTCTCTCGCTCTCAAAAATAAATGTTATAAAAAATTAAAAAAAAAAAAAGACCACTGTGAAGATTGAGTTATAAATACTGTGTGCTCACAATGGGGCCTGGCAGAGAGTAGGATCTCAATACGCACCAACACCCTAGTTCCTCTGTGTGGCACCGGGCACAAGGTTGAACAGATGATCCAATTCTCCAAAGATTTCCTGAATGGAACCAGGAAGTTAGAAAGAGCAAGATCATCAGTCTGCAAGGGCCCCAGATTAACGTTTGTTCCTTAAAACCGAAGAGATAGGGATGCCTGGGTAGCTCAGTCGGTTAAGAGTCTGACCCTTGATCCTCAGCTCAGGTCTTGATCTCAGGGCCTTGAGTTCAAGGGCTCTAGGCTAGGCATGAGGCCTACTTAAAAAAAAAAAAAAAAAAAAGGAAAAAGGAAAAAAACAAAGAGATAGATTGTTCAGTGGCTCCCATTGCTGAATTCTGCCACCTCAGGATCACTTCGGTAGGCCAGTGGTGTGTATACCCACACGTGCACAGGCATGCACACACAGACACACAGGATGGGCCTCAGGCAGCCCAGCCACCGGTTCCAGGCACCTTCCTTCCATCTCTGGCAACTCCTCACCACCTTTGACCTAGTGTCCCAGGCAAGGGATTCCTCCGGTCGCTTTTCTTAGCCAACAACCCATTTCTATACCCTCAGCCTTCAAGACCCAGGCCCTCCTGGAAGAGAGAAAGTAGGCCTAGAAAACCCAGTATTCTTCAACTCCTCCTGCCCATAAGCCCTCTTGTTTGCAACTTTCCGAACACAGAATTCAGAAGCTCAAGAGCTCTTGACTCTTGTGCAGGTGGGAGTATAGAGCCGTGCCCTTGTCCCATCTTTCCTGGGGCCAGAGTCAGACCTTTAGTGACCACAGGACTACCAGCACCACTGCTATTGGTGAAAACTTACATAGTGCTTACAACATGCTTAGTACTGTTCTATGTGCTTTTTGTATCATAGCTCTTTTTAATCCTTTTAATAATCTTAGTAAGAGGTAAGGACTATAATCATTATTCCATTTTACAGATGGGAAAACTGAGTCACAAAGAAGTGGCACCTTGCCCAAGGTCATACAGTTAATAAGAGGCAGCCAGTCTGTCCCCAAAGGCTGAACCATCAACCACGAAGATACTTCACTCTAAGCACAGAAAGCATTGTTGCAGTGCCTCCCAACCCCCACTCACACGTGTAGTTCAAAATAAAACTAGGACTAAATCATAAAAGAATGTGAGAAGGTACAGGAGAGTTCTGCTTGTTTTCCTTAATGACCACCTGAAGGCTTAACAAAATAATCTTTCCAAACACACATTTTTCCCCTGGCTTGGCTGGTGCCCTAAGCATGGGTTCTTCGGTCTCGCAGATAATCCAAGGGTTGCTTTCTCCTCCCTCCAGCCAGAATGGCCTCTCCCTGACAAGTACAAGGTTGGTCAAGCCTGGGATTTGTTGTTGCCCCTGGGGAGTCATGGAAGGTGCTTCTTGGCTGCGGTGGGATTGACTTTGGCCCTAGTCTGTAAATGGCAGGAGAATGGTTGCCAATCCAGTAGGACATGCCTATAAATGGCAGGAAGGATGGCTGCCCTGAAGGACAACCTTTTATGAATGGAGGGGTGTGTCCCTTGGGGGGATGAAGGAGGCTGACTGAGGCAGGGGAGTTGGTGGTGTGTGTGTGTGTGTGTGTGTGTGTGTGTGCGCGCGCGCGCGCGCGCTCACATGCACGCGCTCGCACGTGTGTGGGAGTATCTTAGAGGCCCTTCCTGGTCTCCCTGATCCGCTGGCTCTTCCAGTCACTGAGGCGATTTCTGGCACTTAGGCTGTAGTGTGTCCTTGGTCAATTGTTATCACAGAGAGAATGTTTCCCCAAGAACCTTTCTTCTCATTTCAGTCAGTTCTGTGACGTGATACAAACAGGACAATAGCCCTTGCATCCTCCACTTTACTGCTTTCCTTCATTCAACAAACAATGAGGACGTGCCACTCCCCCACCCCCACCCCCCACTTCCAGTGCCTGTGCTGGACAAAAAGGTAAGCAAAACTCACAGGTCCAGTCCCCATGAGTGCTCAAAGTCAGGTGGGACCTCCACGCTTCATTTTCCCACTTGACTCCCTTCCCTATCTGCCACCACACTGTAGGGCAGGGACAGGGTTTTATCTTTCTCTGAACCCCCTCCTCTCAGCTCACAACGGTCCCATTGCCCAGCACAAAGCTGGTGTTTGACAATGCAGGGGCTGGAAGCAGGGGACCTGAAAGGTTATCTAACCCACTGATTCTCAAAGGGGTAAAGTCACATCCCCCCAGAAGTGTTTCAAAATTTTGTGGAACCCTTTTGTTTACTGGGGGGGGAGGGGGTGGCGGTGTTGCAGATGCTAGATGTTCTGCAGTTTATGGGACAGCCCTGTATAATGAATCGTTCTCTATCCGACCTTTCCAATGCTTCTCCGGACACTTACGTACTGGAAACTCTAGTTCTAGTTTTCTGAGCCTGGCAACTCTAACTCCATCGTACGTACAAACACAAAGAATTTTTGTGTGGTTTCAGTATATATTGAATGTTCCAGGCATATGACTTCTCTGAACATTGAGGGAAAATTGCACTTGATTTCAGTCAGCATTTCATGAGGAGTTGCCCACTGCTTTAGAAAATCACGTCACTGGGGCGCCTGGGTGGCGCAGTCGGTTAAGCGTCTGACTTCAGCCAGGTCACGATCTCGCGGTCCGTGAGTTCGAGCCCCGCGTCGGGCTCTGGGCTGATGGCTCGGAGCCTGGAGCCTGTTTCCGATTCTGTGTCTCCCTCTCTCTCTGCCCCTCCCCCGTTCATGCTCTGTCTCTCTCTGTCCCAAAAATAAATAAAAAACGTTGAAAAAAATTTAATAAAAAAAAAAAAAGAAAATCACGTCACTAATGGTGGCTCTGCTCTTGATAGTAGAGTCATCAAGAAAACAACACATGGGTATCAGTTTGCATGGGTAGCTGCGGCTGTCATGGTGAACCTACACAGGTGATTCAAACATTTCTCATTAAGTCTTTCAGTGTAATGGTGGTTGGGCCTTTGCATATTGAATAGGTAATTGAATGTATGTATGTATGTGTCTGTCTGTCCTTTGACTTCTCCTTTTGTGTTCTTAAGTCATTAAATTGAGTTTTTGAAACTGAGTGGGTGGTTTGCATTTTTATGAATTTCATTTCAGAATAATATAGGGTATGTTGTAATTGTTACAAAAGGGGGCCATGAATCTGATGAGGTTAAGAAGGACCCTGGAGCTAGTTCATCCCCCTCAACTTTGGTCTCAGCTGTCCCCAATGGATGCGAACCTCTCAAAATTTTAAAGCTCTCAAGATTGAGAGTTTTTACTATCCTCCATGGCAACCCATTTATTAAATTATTAATGTTGCAAGAAGTCCCTGTGGTATGAGTGAATCATCTGTTCTGTTTCTGGCAGAAATGATGGTCTGCTCGGGACCATGTTGAATTTCAGTCCCTTCTAAGTTACTTTTCTTGCCTTGTGAAGGACCTTGGGCTGGAGGGAATGGTGAATGGTGGCAACCTAGCTACAAGCATCGGGAATGGAGAAGGGCTAGGAGAGCTGTGGAAAGAGCACATTCTAAAGACAGGAGCCTGGTTTATAGGCCCTGTGTAGCCAATAATCTGTGTACATTGAATAAGACAAGGGACTCAGTGATCCTGGCACCTGTTAAATATGCATTGCTACCGTGGCCCTGCCCACTACCAGGGACTCACAGCTTATCTGGCTAAGATGCTTCTGTTGTCTTCTGATGTTCTGCTATGATGGGGTGTGAGAGATGCCACACTAATGCATGGTGGTGCCACATCACAGGTGGCTTGAACTCATTCTATACCAAACAGCCTAGTCTGATGCTGCTGATTTAAATAGCCAGCACTGAGCCAAAGCTAAAACCTTCTTATGTTCCCGGCCACAGAAGCCCAACTAACACTAACATAAATCATCAGCTTTAAAATGCAAAGAGGCTATGTTGAAGGCATTTGGCTGTCAGAAGCATACAAGGCTTAACAATAATACCTGCGTGGCACTTAGGAGTTTTCAAGAAATTGGTACAGCAAACCTGTGAGGAGCCATTATCACTCCCATTATATAGATCAGGAAACTGAGGCTCCAAGAGGTTATATGTGTGGCCCAAGGTCAACCATCCACTTTCAAGGAGCAGAGCAGAAATTTCCACCCAGATCAGTAGAGCAACTGTTTCTGCTGTCCCATACTGTATCTCTACACTGTATGGGGTGCTTTGGATTGAACATATCTCTTGCCTATGCTAATAAAATCATGCTATTCCTGAATCAAATTGACAGAAGCCTGTTCTGGGGTGCCTGACCAAACTCAATTTTGTTGGCATAGTTAGGATGCTGTACCTCTCTTCCCACATCAGAAGGTGAGGAACCAGGACAAAGCCCAAGGCTATGACACTCTGAGGAAGCAAGTGGATCTAGCAGATGTACAGACCAACTTAGCTTTGCCCCAGATGGAGGCTTCTGCTGTATTAGTAGGCTCATTGATGCAATGGGCTTGACGCCTTTTTTGCCTGAAGGCAGGGGGCTGGGTGGGAAGGCCTTTGCAGTCCCATCTCATTCTCTGAGCCTCAATTATGAGGCTGTGACTCAGAGCTTCTTCACGGCTGAGAGGTGCTAATTGGTTCACATGCTGTTTTCCAAGATGTGATCTGGGAAGAGCTAGCTCTTTTGGTGCAGCTCATTCCAGAGTATTCCCTAGGACTCTCCGTGATCCTGGGGCAGGGCATGGGGGAGGGGCAGTGAAGAGGAACGAAGTGTAGAAAATTCAATACAGGAGCAGAAATGATAAATCCATGAGCTACCAAAAATATACAGGATGAAGACAGCATATGGCTTCAAAGACTGAAGGTTCTAGGGATCTCCCCCACCAATCTGTAAGCAAGTGTATGTATCTGTCTGTTTGTCCCTGATAGGATTACACACATGTCTTGGGGGTTTAATCTCTGCAGGGTCACAGAGAATAAATTCAAAAACATAGTTACTCCAACTGAGTCCTCAGGAGTCTCCAAGGCCACATACATTACCATTTGTTCTTGTGCCTTCTTCCCTTCTGGGGGCTAACAAGGGGTTAGAGATAAGGCAGTGTCTCCAAGACTTGATAGACAAAAAAGTTGTGCACGTGCAACTGTGTGTGATCGTGTGTGTGTTAGGAGGAGCTTGCAAAATGAATAGGGTCTGAGGCATTTTTTATCTGGTAAATTGGGGCTTTCCCAAGAATGAACACACTTGGCCATGAGCTGGCCTGGACTGCTTCCTGGGATAAGAGGGCTGAGGCACACATGGCTTTATTAATAGCCCAAGCGTCCCAGGCTCCTTTTTCCCTAAGCCAGTTCCATTTGTGGTTCCAATGGGGTTTTGTTTTTGGTTCTCATGAGTTATTTTCTGTCCTCTGCCCTCTGCCCTCTGCCCTTCTATGGTGGGTCAGCTGGAGGAGCTGAGCAAGGGGCCTGACTCATGGCACCAGGTCCAGTCCTCCAAGAAGAAAGGCTATGGGGGTGGGGTGGAGCCTTCCATAGAAAGCCTCCACCAAGTGCTTTGTGGGGACTCCAGGGTTACTGCCGCAGAGAACTGCTACTTATTGGAGCAAACTAGGCAGTTAGTAAACAAATCCAAGTGAAGATGTGGGGAGGTGCTTCTGGGACTGCCAAGGCCTAAGGCTCACCTCTAAGGGAAGGGATAAATGTGTTCCCTCTGTGCACAAGTTCCAGTCCAGAATTCCCTGAATAGATGCTAAGGCTACAAATACAGGCTCAGCTCCTAGTTTCTACCTTCCTTCTTGCTGGAGTCAAGGTTTGCAATATTGACAACAGACTCCATTGCACTGGTGCATGCATTCATGCTCAGCATCATAACCCAACATCTGTCCAATTTAGGTCAACTTTGTTGAGAAAGAGAGAGCATCTTGTGGCATAAAAGTTGTCATTATTTGATGGCCATGGTGCTATATATCATACCTGTTCCTTACTATCCTCCAGGGATATTGGACAGATAACTGTGTTTATCAACATATTTTGGAAGAAAGTGCAGTACAACTGGCTGTAGGACCCCCAGTGGGACATGTCTCCAGAAACTTGGGGCAAGGGCATGGACATTTAGGAGAAAAGTCCATCCTAGATTTGCAGATTTGGGAGTGAATGATTCACTATTAGCTGAAGTTTGAATTTGTGAATATGGATGAGTTCTCCGAAAAACAAAGTATTGAAATGAAAATGTGAGTAAGGATAAAAGCCTGGGGTAGGTCACCTTGGGGAGTGAAGAAAAGAGGAGAAAATCATGCTTAAGCCAACTTTGTTTCTTAAATCGTTCTCATGCTTAGAATGTGTTTAAGGAAGGAAAGAAGGAGGGAGGGAGGCAGGCCATCAGAATGGCAAGGGAACTGATACTTATCCAGCACCTTCTCTGTGTCGTGTACTTTGAATGTATCATCACCTTCAATTATTCAGTTATTTTCATGTTACAGATGAAGGTCCAGCAGTTCAGAGACAGGAACCCAAAGGCCCACAGGTAGTATGTAGTAGAGATCATATATGATCCCAGCCTGTTTGACCCCCCCTTACCTTTCACCATATTTCCTATAGGAGGAAAACCAAGCACCATTGGTCAGAGTTCAAGAGTAGAGAGAATTGGTGGCTCAAAGGGGAAGCAAGAGCAAACCAAAGTTTGTTAAAGAGTGGGGAGATCTGAGCATCTCTTTAGATAAAGTGGATGGAACACCAAGATTGGAAGAAATTAAAGATTCTGGGTGGGATATGGTAGGGTGGGACGTGGCATTGAAGAGAGATGACCTCCATGGGTAATGTGGACATACAAAGAGGGGAAGGGAGGGGCTCAGGGATGTCTGCAGAAATTGGAGACAAACGGGAAAAAAAAAAGAGTTCACTAGAAGAAAAGACAGAGAAGAGGATTTAAGACAGGAGAAGTCAAATGGACAAATGTGGAGACCTAAAATGCATGAACTGTGTGTATCAGTTAAGATTGGGTTTAGTATCAGAGAGGAGCAGAAAACTTAACCTAGTGGCTTAAACAAGCTACTTTTTGTGGTTGCATCTTTCTCAGTTCATCTTTCTCGTATAACTGGGAGACCAGAGGGAGACAGCCCAGAGCTGGTGTGGCAGTTTAGTGAGGCCCTTGGGGACCCAACTTCTTCTGCCCTCCTGCTCTGACATCCTCAACTCAGAGCTTTTATCCTGTTCCTCACAAAATGGTTGCTGCACTTCAAATGTTGTGTCAGAGTTCCAAGAAGGAAGAAGGGGGAAATGATGGACAAAGCTTTGCTCATTTATGTTGGTAAGAAGCCATTCTCCAGGACTTCGGCCTACCTTGGAACATCTAGAAGGGTATAACCAACCTAGTCCCTTACCTCCACAACAGGGTGGGATTTGGGTATTTCTCTTTCCACCCCTGTACAATAGGAAGGCAAGGCAGAAGGGTATTGGAATGGATGTTGATCAGGCCAAACTATGGAATCTGCCACAGTGTATTTAGCAAAATTGTGAGTGGTCCAGATTAGGCAGAAGAAGTGGCTGGAAGGGGGGGGGGGTGGCTGGTGGACGGAACAGAATTGTGAGTGTCCTTCTTTCTCCAGGCTTGGTTTAAACTACTTAGAAGAGGCAAGACCCCGGTGGACGGTCAGCCCTTTAGATGTGACCCTGGATTTGGTCATTGGCAAGCAAGTGAGTATATCTTTCCAAAAGGTCTACTCTTTTTTTTTTTTTTTTTTAGACTTCATGCCCAGTGTGGAGCCCAATGTAGGGCTTGAACTCACAACCCTGAGATCAAGACCTGAGCTGAGATCAAGAGTTGGATGCTTAACTGACTGAACCACCCAGTCTCCCCTCAAAAGGATCTACTCTTAATTCTCAGGAGAATCTTATGGATAAACATGCCTTCTTTTTCCCATCAAATCCCTTCTTTCTCCCATCCATCCATCCAACCATCCATCCATCCATCATCATCAATGAAATATTTACCATGTATGTGCCAGATGCTGTGCTAAGCTTGCTTTCCCCTGCTCCTCTCTCAATCTCTCCTTTTTAATCTCTATCTCTTTTCCCCAGGCTGGGCCAAGACCTTTTCAAACGTGGGAGCCTAAGGATGAAGAGTTATCTAAGACAGTTGCTATTTCTGTCCAGAACTTGAAGCTAAAAATGTTCGAATGGAAAAAAAAAAAGTTTAAAAATATAGATGTGTATTTTTCTAAAACCCCATTAAGCTGTCAAGGGCCCTCAGTGTGTTTCCTTTCCCATCGTTGCTAATCAGCAAGGTATGTGTGTGCCCTAAACACAAGAGTATCCAGCCAGCCTCCTCCCCCTCCTTTTTCTCCCCACCTCTTTCTGCTGTTGCTGGCACTGGAACTGTTCCCCAGCCTTGGGAACCCAGAAGCTGGGCCTCCACTCTCCAGGGACACTGCTAGATGGGACAGCACCCCAGCTCCTCCATAGAGGCTGGGACACCAGCACTGGTTTTCCCAATGGCACGCTCAGACTGTCTGGGCTTCAATTCTGGCTGCACCACTTACCAGATGTATAACTTTAAGTGCTTTATTTTTTTTGGGGTCTCAGCTTCCTCATCTGTAAAATGGGGATAGATAACATTATCTATGTCTCAGTGTCACTATGAGATTACATCAACAGGTGAAGGATAGAGAACAGTGCCCACGTTCACAGAACTCAATATATGTTGCCCATTATTATTGTTACTATTCCTAGTATTGCTATTGCCTCATTGTGCTCCATTCCTTTGCCCAAATTTAGACAGTTGTAGAATATGAGAACTAAAAAATAGACTGTGTTGTCTCCTTATCTCATAATTTGGAAGTGAGAAAATGAAAGTGAAAGAGACTTTCCTGAAGTTGCCCAGTTAAGGGCAGAGCCACAACCTGGGTCCAGTGCCCTCTCTGTGCTGCCACTGCTTGGGCCACCCCCTCCTCTCTCCTCAGCCCACCAAATGCCTGTACAAAAACATTTCATATTATCATCGTTTACAAGTGTGTCCCTTAGTTCCATGTCATTGTCAGGGCCTGTCTTGTCTTGCTCATGTCCGGAGAACAGAGGCCATATGCATAACTCACTTGGCTCAGTGCCCATCACAGCAGCCATGCAGACAGAAGCCCCCAGAGGAGCTGCTCGGAAGAGAGACTCCAGGGGTGGGGTGGCATGGGGCAGTCCCAGAGCAGTGCTACTGCACTCCCAACCCAGATTCAAGGCAACACCTTGGGATACTCCCTCTTCCTCAATGTCTCCTTTGGCTAAATGGAAAATTGCTTCAAAGGAGGTATTTACAAGAGGAGATTTGAATAAGTTGAATACATAAAGCACTTTTTAGCTCTGAAATCAATGATTCTGATTCTTACATATATATAAATACAGAGTATCATCTCCAACCAGTGAAAAAAAGGTAGGGAATCCAGTTTCTGGGGGTACTGTGGACATTTCCATTTATTTTTTATTTTTTTAAAATTTTTTTGAGGTTTTAACTTATTTCTGGGACAGAGGGAAAGCATGGGCTGGGGAGGGGCAGAGAGAGAGGGAGACAGAGGAACCAAAGTGAGATCGATGCTGACAGCACAACCCAATGTGGGGTTTGAAATTATGAGCCGTGAGATCATGAGCTGAGCTACAGTTGGATACTAAGCCAAATGAGGCACCCAGGCATCCCATGAACATTCCCATTTATTGATCTGGGTGATTTAGGAGTAGCCTTTCCAGAGCAGACATATGTGTGTGTGTGTACGTGTATACACAGACACACACATATAGTTTTTTATGTACGTTATTATGTTTTGACATCTTAAAAAACCTTTCTGGCTGGAGAGAGAATACTCCTCCCAGGGCTAGTCAATTATTAGGGATAGCAGAAGACTCAGCCAAGTGCATGCCTTTGCTGTACAAACTAACCAATCCAGAACCGCACCTTCTCTATCTGGCCTATCCACTCCAGAAGGCAATATCCCTTTGCTTTCATCACCCAGGGTCAGGTACCAGGCACTAGAGACCATCCCTACAGCCCAAAGTGCACTGAAATTACTCAAACTAGTCAATGCTGAGCTGTTGACCCTGTTCTGCTTTGCCTTTCCTTAGGAAAGTCAATAAAGACTGTGGTCTAGACCTTCTCCTTGCTTTTGCCTTTTGCCTCCTGACCACTCTGGTGTCTTTCCCATGTGACTGCATGGAGTGCCATGCCTTCTGTCTTTAGCACCTGTTGGCATAATAAATTTTATTTTTTCCTGAGCCTATCCTTTGTCTCCTCTTGTGGCCGCACCTGACTGACCATTACATAAAAGAATACAGAACAGAGTGTAAAAGTTCCCTAAATGCCTCCCCTAGCCTCGACATTCTTTCTGGTCTCTTTACTACATCAGCTGCTTAGAAATCAAGTTGGCTGGTTGTTAGGTGTCTCATGGGCATAACATAGGGTGTTACATGTGCCACGAGGGATCCAACACAAGTATGTCAGGATCCTAGCTTTTGAGAAGCTTGTAATTTAGATGGGAAGATAAGCTATGAACAGGTGACTAGTTCGATGAAAGCAGACACAAATGACAGTTCAAGACAGCCCAGCCCAGCTCTGGGTGAGGAGCAATAAACTACAGCCCCAAGGTGCTGGGAAAGGCCACTGGGTGGGGGTGAGGAGACAGAGATGAGAGCTCTGCTCTCAGGATTACCAACATCTTGCTATTACCTGAGTAATCTTCGACCTTTTGGGAAGTAAGTGGTTGGCCTGGACCCCCTAACTTCCTGTGTTTACCCCTCCAGTCTCCAGTGTCCTCATTCTATAAATATGGTAGGACTTGGGGCTCATTCTCTAGGTTGGCTTTGTCTTCCTGTTCTATGGGTCTTGAAAGACCTGCTATGTAAGTTTGGGGCTGCACCAGACTCTTGGTAAGAGACACACGTCATGGCCTGTGACCACACCTCACCCTCATTCCTGGGAGGTGTGGCCCCCTCCCCACACGGGACAGCTGATGGGCCAGGGAGAAGCAGGGGCAGGAGACCCCCACCAAGGGATTTCTGCCCCAGGAGCGCACAGCCTCAGGGCTTGATTCACTGTGTAAGTAAGATACGCAGAGAATGAGAAGGGAAGCACTTTGATTTGGGGGAAATCAGTGTTCTCTCAGAAGAACACTCTGAAATTGAAAACAGTCCTCATCGTCCCTCATTTGTTTTATATGAAAAAAGGGTTCAGACAAATTCTAGCACTTTACTGTGGACCATTGGCCTCAAGGAGACCTCGCGTGTAGCTATAGCGGCTGACTTTTCAGCACACCTTCCTCTGGCGTCCTTCTCCTCAGATGCCAGGACCACATCCCTTATTCATGTCCAAATGCTCACAACCTCACCAAATAACCTCCCTCTGCTCTTCTTGCTCAAGCCTGCATCCGTAAAATGTGCCAGTGGGAGAGGTAGCTTCTTTCTTAGCAACAAACCCTATTTATCAGTTAGGAAGTTTTAGGCTGCAAGCCCCAGAATATCCTGCTGATAGTGGCTTAAAGCCTAAAAACATTTACTATTGCATTTAATGACATGTCTGGAAGCAGGCAGAGGTTATGACTGTTTAATGGCCCAATGATTTCAGCAGGGCTTAGGCATTTTCTGTCCTTTCTCTCTACCACTCCCATGGTTATAAGATGGCAGCCATAGTTCCAAGTGGTAAATCCTCATAGGAGAGACCATAATTGGTGGCTGAAGGACATTTCTCTTTATGTGTCTCTTTAATCAAGGAGGAAAGTCTTTCCCAAGCAGGATTCCTTCATGTTTCACTGGCCAGAACTGGATCACATGCCCACCCCAGACCAGTCATTGGCAAAAGTAATTCTTCATTGACTAAGACCATGCATTTTCAAAGGCAGTGATATCACCCTCAAGGGAGTGAAAATTGATTTTTGATGGCAAAAAAAAATCTTATTCTTTTTATGTATAAAGCACAGATATACATACGGTATATAAACATATGCGATATATCTATGGTATTAAAATTTCACAGGAGGCAATTAGGGGGAAAAAGTCTAAAAAGCTTCCTTAGGGTGATAAAAATAATAATTTTAAAAAAGGTTGATCAGCCCAAATGCCCACACAGGGATATTTATAGCACTTTTATTCATAATTGCCAAAACTTGGAAGCAGTAGTGATGTCCTTTAGCAGGTGAATGGACAGACAAGCCGTGGTGCATTCAGACAATGGGATATTATTCAGCGTTAAAAAGCAATGAGCCACCAAAGCCATGAAAAGACCTAGAGGAACTTAAATGCATATTATGAAGTGAAAGAAGGCCGATCTGAAAAGGCTGCGCACTATATGATTCCAAATGTATGACATTCTGGGAAAGGTAAAACTATATAATAATACAGTAAAAAGATCAGTGGTTGCCAGCAGTTAGGGAGGAGGGAGGGATGAATAGTCAGAGCACAGAGATTTTTAAAGCAGTGAAATTATATATGATATTATATGATATATAAGATACTATAGTGCCAGAAACATGCCATTACACATTCATCCAAACCAGTAGAAGGTACAACCAAGAATGAACCCTGATGTAGACTATCACTCTGGGTGATAATGATGTGACAATGCAGAATCATTACCATTCCGATGGGGGATGTGGATAATAGGGGAGGGGGGAATCACACATGTGTGGGGGCAGGGGGAATAGGGGAAATCTCTGTATCTTCACCTCCATGTTTCTTTGAATCTAAACTGCTCTAAAAATATAGTTTAAAAAAAAAAAAGAACCACTGACCTGGACCAATTGCAATTCATCGCCAGACCCTGGGGATATTTCTTTTGGCCAGGAAGTCTGGGGAATGATGGCCAAATAGGCACCAACAATGTTTGCCACATCCTGCCTAGAAAGAAACATGCTTTGTGGGGTGAATACTTTGTGGGTATGTGTAGGTGTGAAACTTCAAGGGCACGCTGACTATGGTGTCTCATCACTCACCTGCTTGCAAAGAGGTGCAGGGCTGGCTAACTCCATGGCTGAGCTGGGTTTGTCAGCTGAGGGCCAGAGCTGAATTTCTGGGGACAATAATGAGAATAAGCCAAGGACTGTGGGGGAAAGAACAGACACATTTAAAGGAGCTTTTTATGAAGTTTGGCTATGTGGTGAGAGATTGTGTTAAATGATTCAAAATATGTTTTTTCTCTCAGTTATGGCTCCAACAACATAAAGTCTGTGGCTCTAGATTGTTAGCATTCTTCTCCAATGAACACAGACCTGCTTGGGATTCTCTCTCCTTCTCTGTGAAAAATCACAGTGAAAAAACTCAGTGAAAAAATCAAAGGCACCAATTTGCTTTGGACAGTTGTCTAACTCCTGGCAGTGTGAAAAATACAGGGGCGCAAGGGTGTCTGGCATTCTTCCAGTCCTAGAATCCATGTCTAGTCGTGCAGAGAAGTTAACAAAGTCGGGATTATTAAAGTCCATTTCAGTGGCAAGAAGATCCGTGTTTTAACTAAGGAAAGGCACATTGATTCCTCTGTAACAATTATGACACAGAGAAACACAAAGGAGTGTAAAGCTGCCTAGTTTTACTTTTTTACAAAACTGAATCGGTTTAGCTTTTAGGATGATGCCCTCCAGTATAGGTCCCTTTTTTGGGGGGTGGAGGGAAGGGGGATGTATGAAGACAATACCAGCTGCCCTTCCAGAATCCAAAGACACCAAGCAAGCCTGCATGGGGCACCAGAAAGGGGGTACCTCTGGCTTACCCCACCCCCCAGGGTGAAAATCATGCTGAAAGTCAGCACGAGGGGCTGAGGGAGAGTTCAGTTCACAAGGACCTTGGTCTTCCCTCTTCAAAGATACTGGGAACCATTTTGGATCCAGCCTCTGGAAAGACAAGCTACTGCCTCAGTTGGAGTGCCCTCCCACCAAGGCTGACCCTCTGTGGCGCTCTTTGGCAGAGGCCCCACTCATCACCCACTTGCCCCACAACCTTCCACCTCCTCTCCCATGCTCCTTTTTGCAGCCACTTGTTTGGGCTGTTACTCTCCACTCAAGTCCTATTTCTGCTCTCCTGTGGAGAATAGGCCCCTGAGATCCCTGCTTAGGGCTCACTCATCTTTTCCCTTACTCACCTGAGTCGGCCCACCTGCGCTGATGCACCTCACAGGCCCCTCTTCAAAGCCCACCCTGCCCGCCCAGAGCAGTGCTGATGGGACTCTACTCGTGACTAGCACTCTACTCGTGACTGCAAGCAAGTCACATTTCCTTCCCTTTTTATTTTGTTTTTTTATTCTTATTTTAGATGCTTATTTATTTATGTGGAGAGACAGAACAGGGGAGGGGCAGAGGTAGAGAAGGAGAGAGAATCCCAAGCAGGCTCTGCACTGTCAGCACAGAGCCCCACGCCAGGATCAAACTCACAAACTGTGAGATCATGACCTGAGTCAAAATCAAGATTCAGATGCTTAACTGACTGAACCAGCCAGGGGCCAGACATTTCCTTCCCTTTTTAAATCAATTTCATTGTGATAGAATTTATATACCCCAAAAATGTACCCATTTTAAGTGTTCAGTTCAATGAGTTTTCACAAATATGTACGCACCCATGTGGATACCACCTCCTCAACAGAGCATTTCTATCCCCTGAGTCCCTTCCCCCACCAACTCCCAGGAAACCGCTGATCTGCTTTCTCTCACAATAAATTAATTTATCTGTTCTAGAATTGCATATAAAAGGAGTCAAACAGCAAATTCTTTTTTACAAAATTTTTTATAATGTTTACTTATTTTTGAGAGAGACAGAGACAGAGCGTGAGTGCGGGAGGGGCAGAGAGAGAGGGAGACAGAGAATCCAAAGCAGGCTCCAGGCTCTGAGCTGTCTGCACAGAGCCTGACACAGGGCTCAGACTCACGAACTGTGAGATCATGACCTGAGCCAAAGTCAGATGCTTAACCGACTGAACCACCCAGGCGCCCCAAACGGCATGTTCTTTTTAATGTCTGGCTTCTTTCTCTCTTCATGCTTTTGAGATTTACCTATATCATTGCATATAACAGTAATTTAATCCTTTTCACTGCTAAGTAGTGTCTCATTGTATGGATGTGCCATAGAATCTTTATCTACTCATCCCTTGATGGATATTTGTTTCTTTTCTTACTTTCAGGCTGTTGTAAATACAGCTGTGATGAATATGTGTGTATGTTTTTGTATAGACATGTGTTTTCATTTCTCCTAGGTAAATATCTAGGAGTAGCATTCCTGACTCACTCGGTAAGAGTTTAACTTTTTACTAAAAAAAAAAAAACAAAAAAACAAAAAAAAAACCCAAACAACAAAAACCTGCCCAACTTCTCAAAGTGATTGTACCATTTCACGCTTCGCCATTATGAGTGTTCCAGTTGCTGGACATCCTCACCAGCACTTGGGGTTGTCAGTTTTTGCAATTTTAGCTGTTTTAGTGGGATGTCCTTGTAGCTCACTGTGGTCATGTGTTGCATTTCCATAATGACTAATGATGTCCAGTGTCCTTTCCTGTGCTTATTTGGCTGTTCATACATCAAGGAGGTTATTGTTAACCTCTTTGGATCTCAGTTTCCTTGTCTGCAATGGGGAGGAATCTTCCTCACCTTCCTCATAAGGATGATCATATCAGAGATGCGAAAGTTTTATTTATTTATTTATTTATTTATTTATTTATTTTTAATTCTGAAGATTAACATGACGTAAGAAGATTCTATTTCTCCAAAGTGAGGAACTTCTTATATTAGGCTATGGGCTCTGGAAGCACTCATGAGATTCGTTTTTCTCAGCTACCACTTTGCCATCTTCTCCAGGTCAAGAAAAGTCACTGGCCCTCTCTTTCTTCTGTTATGTGATCCGAGCTCCTCAGTCCATGTCTAAAGCCCTTTACCAGCATCATTTCTGCCCTGACCTTGGCCAAGCCTCATCAGTGTTTGTCTGCATCTCTGTAACAGGTTAGTTCTCCCTGGCAGCCACAAGTCTGTCCTCTGTCCCTTTCTGGGATTTGCACTTTTCCCTTCCACGTGACCTTCCTTGTTTATCTCCATGGCATTTCCTTTTTATTTATTTATTTATTTATTTTTTAATTTTTATTTTATTTTAATTTTTTTCAATATATGAAGTTTATTGTCAAATTGGTTTCCATACAACACCCAGTGCTCATCCCAAAAGGTGCCCTCCTCACTACCTATCACCACCCCCCTCCCTCCGACCCCCCATCAACCCTCAGTTTGTTCTCAGTTTTTAACAGTCTCTTATGCTTTGGCTCTCTCCCACTCTAACCTCTTTTTTTTTTTTCCTTCCCCTCCCCCATGGGTTTCTGTTAAGTTTCTCAGGATCCACATAAGAGTGAAACCATATGGTATCTGTCTTTCTCTGTATGGCTTATTTCACTTAGCATCACACTCTCCAGTTCCGTCCATGTTGCTACAAAGGGCCATATTTCGTTCTTTCTCATTGCCATGTAGTACTCCATTGTGTATATAAACCACAATTTCTTTATCCATTCATCAGTTGATGGACATTTAGGCTCTTTCCATAATTTGGCTATTGTTGAGAGTGCTGCTATAAACATTGGGGTACAAGTGCCCCTTTGCATCAGTACTCCTGTATCCCTTGGGTAAATTCCTAGCAGTGCTATTGCTGGGTCATAGGGTAGGTCTATTTTTAATTTTCTGAGGAACCTCCACACTGTTTTCCAGAGTGGCTGCACCAATTTGCATTCCTACCACCAGTGCAAGAGGGTTCCTGTTTCTCCACATCCTCGCCAGCATCTATAGTGTCCTGATTTGTTCATTTTGGCCACTCTGACTGGCGTGAGGTGATATCTGAGTGTGGTTTTGATTTGTATTTCCCTGATAAGGAGCAACGTTGAACATCTTTTCATGTGCCTGTTGGCCATCTGGATGTCTTCTTTAGAGAAGTGTCTATTTATGTTTTCTGCCCATTTCTTCACTGGGTTATTTGTTTTTCGGGTGTGGAGTTTGGTGAGCTCTTTCTAGATTTTGGATACTAGCCCTTTGTCTGATATGTCATTTGCAAATATCTTTTCCCATTCTGTTGGTTGCCTTTTAGTTTTGTTGGTTGTTTCCTTTGCGGTGCAGAAGCTTTTTATCTTCATAAGGTCCCAGTAATTCATTTTTGCTTTTAATTCCCTTGCCTTTGGGGATGTGTCGAGTAAGAGATTGCTACGGCTGAGGTCAGAGAGGTCTTTTCCTGCTTTCTCCTCTAGGGTTTTGATGGTTTCCTGTCTCACATTCAGGTCCTTTATCCATTTTGAATTTATTTTTGTGAATGGTGTGAGAAAGTGGTCTAGTTTCAACCTTCTGCATGTTGCTGTCCAATTCTCCCATCACCATTTGTTAAAGAGACTGTCTTTTTTTTCATTGGATGTTCTTTCCTGCTTTGTCAGAGATTAGTTGGCCATACATTTGTGGGTCTAGTTCTGGGGTTTCTATTCTATTCCATTGGTCTATGTGTCTGTTTTTGTGCCAATACCGTGCTGTCTTGATGATTACAGCTTTGTAGTAGAGGCTGAAGTCTGGGATTGTGATGCCTCCTGCTTTGGTCTTCTTCTTCAAAATTACTTTGGCTATTCGGGGCCTTTTGTGGTTCCATATGAATTTTAGAATTGCTTGTTCTAGTTTCGAGAAGAATGCTGGTGCAATTTTGATTGGGATTGCATTGAATGTGTAGATAGCTTTGGGTAGTATTGACATTTTGACAATATTTATTCTTCCAATCCATGAGCAGGGAATGTCTTTCTATTTCTTTATATCTTCTTCAATTACCTTCATAAGCTTTCTATAGTTTTCAGCATACAGATCTTGTACATCTTTGGTTAGATTTATCCCTAGGTATTTTATGCTTCTTGGTGTAATTGTGAATGGGATCGTTTTCTTTATTTGTCTTTCTGTTGCTTCATTGTTAGTGTATAAGAATGCAACTGATTTCTGTACATTGATTTTGTATCCTGCAACTTTGCTGAATTCATGTATCAGTTCTAGCAGACTTTTGGTGGAGTCTATCGGATTTTCCATGTATAATATCATATCATCTGCAAAAAGCGAAAGCTTGACTTCATCTTTGCCAATTTTGATGCCTTTGATTTCCTCTTGTTGTCTGACTGCTGATGCTAGAACTTCCAACACTATGTTAAACAACAGCGGTGAGAGTGGGCATCCCTGTCGTGTTCCTGATCTCAGGGAAAAAGCTCTCAGTTTTTCCCCATTGAGGATGATGTTAGCTGTGGGCTTTTCATAAATGGCTTTTATGATGTTTAACTATGTTCCTTCTATCCCGACTTTCTCAAGGGTTTTTATTAAGAAAGGGTGCTGGATTTTGTCAAAGGCCTTTTCTGCATCGATTGACAGGATCATATGGTTCTTCTCTTTTTTTTTTTTATTAATGTGATGTATCACATTGATTGATTTGCGAATGTTGAACCAGCCCTGTATCCCAGGAATGAATCCCACTTGATCATGGTGAATAATTCTTTTTATATGCTGTTGAATTCGATTTGCTAGTATCTTATTGAGAATTTTTGCATCCATATTCATCAGGGATATTGGCCTGTAGTTCTCTTTTTTTACTGGGTCTCTGTCTGGTTTAGGAATCAAAGTAATACTGGCTTCATAGAATGAGTCTGGAAGTTTTCCTTCCCTTTCTATTTCTTGGAATAGCTTGAGAAGGATAGGTATTATCTCTGCTTTAAACGTCTGGTAGAACTCCCCTGGGAAGCCATCTGGTCCTGGACTCTTATTTGTTGGGAGATTTTTGATAACCGATTCAATTTCTTCGCTGGTTATGGGTCTGTTCAAGCTTTCTATTTCCTCCTGATTGAGTTTTGGAAGAGTGTGGGTGTTTAGGAATTTGTCCATTTCTTCCAGGTTGTCCAATTTGTTGGCATATAATTTTTCATAGTATTCTCTGATAATTGTTTGTATCTCTGAGGGATTGGTTGTAATAATTCCATTTTCATTCATGATTTTATCTATTTGGGTCATCTCCCTTTTCTTTTTGAGAAGCCTGGCTAGAGGTTTGTCAATTTTGTTTATTTTTTCAAAAAACCAACTCTTGGTTTCATTGATCTGCTCTACAGTTTTTTTTAGATTCTATATTGTTTATTTCTGCTCTGATCTTTATGATTTCTCTTCTTCTGCTGGGTTTAGGCTGCCTTTGCTGTTCTGCTTCTATTTCCTTTAGGTGTGCTGTTAGATTTTGTATTTGGGATTTTTCTTGTTTCTTGAGATAGGCCTGGATTGCGATGTATTTTCCTCTCAGGACTGCCTTTGCTGCATCCCAAAGCGTCTGGATTGTTGTATTTTCATTTTCGTTTGTTTCCATATATTTTTTAATTTCTTCTCTAATTGCCTGGTTGACCCACTCATTCTTTAGTAGGGTGTTCTTTAACCTCCATGCTTTTGGAGGTTTTCCAGACTTTTTCCTGTGGTTGATTTCAAGCTTCATAGCATTGTGGTCTGAAAGTATGCATGGTATAATTTCAATTCTTGTAAACTTATGAAGGGCTGTTTTGTGACCCAGTATATGATCTATCTTGGAGAATGTTCCATGTGCACTTGAGAAGAAAGTATATTCTGTTGCTTTGGGATGCAGAGTTCTAAATATATCTGTCAAGTCCATCTGATCCAGGGTATCATTCAGGGCCCTTGTTTCTTTATTGACCGTGTATCTAGATGATCTATCCATTTCTGTAAGTGGAGTGTTAAAGTCCCCTGCAATTACCACATTCTTATCCATAAGGTTGCTTATGTTTATGAGTAATTGTTTTATATATTTGGGGGCTCCCGCATTCGGCGCATAGACATTTATAACTGTTAGCTCTTCCTGATGGATAGACCCTGTAATTATTATATAGTGCCCTTCTTCATCTCTTGTTACAGCCTTTAATTTAAAGTCTAGTTTGTCTGATATAAGTATGGCTACTCCAGCTTTCTTTTGACTTCCAGTAGCATGATAAATAGTTCTCCATCCCCTCACTCTCAATCTAAAGGTGTCCTTAGATCTAAAATGAGTCTCTTGTAGACAGCAAATAGATGGGTCTTGTTTTTTTATCCATTCTGATACCCTATGTCTTTTGGTTGGCGCATTTAATCCATTTACATTCAGTGTTATTATAAAAAGATACGGGTTTAGAGTCATTGTGATGTCTGTATGTTTTATGCTTGTAGTGATGTCTCTGGTACTTTGTCTCACAGGATCCCCCTTAGGATCTATTGTAGGGCTGGTTTAGTGGTGACAAATTCCTTCAGTTTTTGTTTGTTTGGGAAGACCTTTATCTCTCCTTCTATTCTAAATGACAGACTTGCTGGATAAAGGATCCTCGGCTGCATATTTTTTCTGTTTAGCACACTGAAGATCTCGTGCCAATCCTTTCTGGCCTGCCAAGTTTCAAAAGAGAGATCAGTCACGAGTCTTATAGGTCTCCCTTTATATGTGAGGGCACGTTTATCCCTTGCTGCTTTCAGAATTTTCTCTTTATCCTTGTATTTTGCCAGTTTCACTATGATATGTCGTGCAGAAGATCGATTCAAGTTACGTCTGAAGGGAGTTCTCTGTGCCTCTTGGATTTCAATGCCTTTTTCCTTCCCCAGTTCAGGGAAGTTCTCAGCTATTATTTCTTCAAGTACCCCTTCAGCACCTTTCCCTCCCTCTTCCTCCTCTGGGATACCAATTATGCGTATATTATTTCTTTTTAGTGTATCACTTAGTTCTCTAATTTTCCCCTCATACTCCTAGATTTTTTTTATCTCTCTTTTTCTCAGCTTCCTCTTTCTCCATAACTTTATCTTCTAGTTCACCTATTCTCTCCTCTGCCTCTTCAATCCGAGCCGTCGTCGTTTCCATTTTGTTTTGCATTTCGTTTAAAGCGTTTTTCAGCTCCTCGTGACTGTTCCTTAGTCCCTCGATCTCTGTACCAAGAGATTCTCTGCTGTCCTCTCTACTGTTTTCAAGCCCAGTGATTAATTTTATGACTATTATTCTAAATTCACTTTCTGTTATATTATTTAAATCCTTTTTGATCAGTTCATTAGCTGTTGTTATTTCCTGGAGATTCTTCTGAGGGGAATTCTTCCGTTTGGTCATTTTGGATAGTCCCTGGTTGGTGAGGACCCACAGGGCACTTCCCCTGTGCTGTGGTGTATAACTGGAGTTGGTGGGCGGGGCCATAGTCAGCCCTGATGTCTGCCCCCAGCCCACCGCTGGGGCCACAGTCAGACTGGTGTGTGCCTTTTCTTTCCCCCTCCTAGGGGCGGGATTCACTGTGGGGTCGCGTGGCCCGTCTGGGCTACTTGCACACTGCCAGGCTTGTGGTGCTAGGGATCTGGCATATTAGCTGGGGTGGATCGGCAAGGTGCACAGGGGCGGGAGGGGCAGGCTCAGCTTGCTTTTCCTTCAGATATCCGCTTCGGGAGGGGCCCTGCGGCACCGGGAGGGAGTCAGATCCGCCGGAGGGGTGGCTCCGCAGAAGCACAGAGTTGGGTGTTTGCGCAGAGCAAGCAAGTTCCCTGGCAGGAACTGGTTCCCTTTGGGATTTTGGCTGGGGGATGGGTGGGGGAGATGGCGCTGGCGAGCGCCTTTGTTCCCCACCAAACTGAGGTCTGTCGTCTGGGGGCTCAGCAGCTCTCCCTCCCTTTGTCCTCCAGCCTTCCTGCTTTCTGAGCAGAGCTGTTCACTTATGACCTCCCAGATGCTAAGCAAATCCCGCTTGCTGTCGGAACACAGTCCGTCAGGCCCCTCCGCTTTTGCCTGCCAGACTCGGGGGCTCTGCTTGGCCGGCAGGCTGCCCCTCCGCCCCGGCTCCCTCCGGCCAGTCCGTGGAGCACGCACCGCCTCGCCGCCCTTCCTACCCTCTTCCGTGGGCCTCTCATCTGCGCTTGGCTCCGGAGACTCTGTTCTGCTAATCCTCTGGCGGTTTTCTGGGTTATTTAGGCAGGTGTAGGTGGAATCTAAGTGATCAGCAGGATGCGCGGTGAGCCCAGCGTCCTCCTATGCCGCCATCTTCTCATGAATCCAGCATTTCCTTTTTAAAAGCTCTCTTTCCAGCTCACCCATTTCAGGAAGCCCCTTCAGACGGCCCGCCCAGTCTGTGGAGCCCTTAGCACTTAAGCAGGTGGATTGTGACACAGGGACTTTTTCCTGAGCCCCTCTAAGCTCCATGTTTCCAACCTGGAAGTCTCCATCTGAAACAGGCACCTCAGACTCCACAATGACCCCAGAGTTCATCACTTCTGTGTCCCATGACCCGTTTCTCCCTTGACTTCCCGATTTCTGCTCACACATTGCACTCTCCTAGTGGCCCTGGCTCCAAACCCCAGGATGGTCTGCGACCCCTCCCCTTTCCCTGAAGCCCTTATATCTCATTAGTTACCAAGTCCTGCCATTCTACCTCCACAGCGCCTCTTTCATTCACTTCCTCTTTTCCCTCCTCCCCTCTATGGCCCTGGCCTTCATCGTTGGAGGCCTGTACTTGGCCTCTTTGTAACCAAGCAGTACTCACTGCTGGTTGCCTTGTCTACGGCCCTTTCCCAGTACCCCCTCCCTGCCAGCAGACCCCACTTACCATGATAGAGACAGAAAATCTAGCTGCTTACTTTTTTCAGCCTCCTTTGCAGCCAGGCATGGTCATGTGGCCTGGGTTTGGCCAATAAGATACAGGGGATCCTTTCTGGAATGATTTTCCTCCCTCTTCTCAGATGTCCTCTGATACCAGTGGCTCTTCTTGCTGTTCTTAACTCCTCCCACTGCTATCACGACAGGCTGCTATCCCTACAGACAAGCACATCTGCCAGATTACCTCTCAGAAGCAGAGTTTTGACCAGGTTATATCCCTTCTCTGAAATGTTTAACAACTTCCCATCAGATGCTGGTGAAAGCCTAAAAGCCTATAGCCTGGCATACAAGGCCCTCCAGGATTTAGCTCTAATGTATCTTTCTTCTTTTCTGCCTGGTGATTTGCTTTCATATCACTCAGCCTGGCCAAAAGGGGATATGTGCTTTCCCTATGAATTAGCTGGGGTTTTCCAGAGCTTAGGAGGAGAGGTAGTCAGAAGGGGGACCTTCACTGGCCTATCCTGTTAACCTGTTCAAGATGGACTTAGGAACAGGTAGGTGGCATGGCTGCCCACAATCATTGTGTGATTTGATTCAACAAGGCCAAGGTTCCAAATGACCTCTCCCTCCAGGTGCCATGGAGTCTGGAATACCACCATTTGCACCATCATAAAAGCAGAGGTGCGTCTTGTCTGTATTGCCCTCTAAAGCAAGGATTTGTATGACTGCATAGGCTAGAGACAGGCAAAGTTGTCCTGAGCCTCGAACAAAGATCTTTCTAAATATAATCAGATGAACTCAAATCAAGAAATTCTCAAGTAAAGAGCAGGTGGATTCCAGAAATGACAGCGGTGAGGGGAGAGGAAAGTGGGGACAATGAGAGAAAGGGAGACACACAATGTGTCGAAGCCTAAACTTCTCACTGAGCTGTGTGCCATTCTCTAGGCTTATTGAATTTAACTCCCCCCTTGGTTCCACTTCCTGAAAATAGTCATCATAAAAATAGCTAATATTTATTGAGCACTTCAGATGCCTGGTCTCATTTAATCCTCACACAATCCTATGAAATGAGTACTGTCGGTACTCCTGTTTTTTAGTTCCTTGCTCAAGGTTTATAGCTGGTAAGTGGCAGAGCTGAGCATGGAACTCTAAAGTATGACCAGCTGACATTCATTCATTCATTCATTCATTCCTTTACCAGACATTTATGGAGTCAGGGATTGTACCAGACATCTAAAGATAAATAATACATAACTCTTGTCCCCAAGGACCTCACCGGCTAGTGAAACAGCTGCATAAGCAAATATTCATACTATATCTCTGTGAGCACTACAATGAGAGCCTGAGCAAGTTATTCATCTTGCCCCTGGTACGTAACAAACTCCTGAGAGTTTGTCCTTCCTTGCCTAATCCCTGTCTCTTTCCATATCTTTTGTTATCCTCCAAGATGCTGACGTCTGTGTTTGTGACTTCATCTGATACCCTCTGACATGCTCTTTCTTGTCCTTCTAGACTTGGCTGGCCTCCAGCTCCATTCAGCACTGGCTACCCAACATCCTGTCAGGTCTGAGTGGGTAAAGGAAGGAGGCTGAGACCAGTCTGGGGAGCCAGTTCTCTGCAAGTGCCTGGAAGCAAGTCCTTGGACAAGTCACTTAATGCTGGGGGACCTCATTTTCCATCTTCTGTAGAAGAAAGGGTAGGATTAGATCCCCTGAGAGGTCCATTTAACTTTAGGTACTGTATTAACTGAGCCCAACTTCCCAGCATGGTGTCAGAATAAAAGGGGAAAGGGTGAGTGGTAGCATTGCCCTGAACTTTCCAGTAAGCTCACCTTCTCTTTTTTCCTCACTCTTAGGCCTCACACCTGATAGACCCACCTTACTCCACTGGCATGCCTCTCTTTTCCATCAGGCACCCCCCTCACTAGGTGTGCTCAGGCCCCTGGCTCCACCCTGGGTCATAATCCACTGACTTCTCACCCTGAATGGCTTTCAAGGTCTAATTCACCCATGTCTGGGGCCCAAATGACAGATCCAGCCATGAGTCACCTGTGGAAGCAGAGGAAATCCAGGATTCCCAGTGCTTGGCCCAGGCTCAGATCCACTTGAGTGAGCTGGCTGCTTCCCTGTCATGAGGGCCAAGACTTCCTTCCTTGCCAATAGATGATCACAGGTCACAGGAGGGAGGCTTGCTGGCTGCCACCATACACATGCTTTCTCTCTGTCCTAGGCCCAGAGTCTATTATTTAAGAGTAGCACCCCAGGAATAGTGTGTGGACACTTCCTCCATAGAAAAATATTTCAGGTGTGTTTGTAGTTCAGGTTGTTCTTTCGTCCCTCCTTCTCCAAGCCAGCCATGGGTAGGAAACTAGTGTCCACACTAATCCACTAGCTCAGGACCTTCTCCTGATGGAGCCAAGATGACATAACCGTAGAATACTAAGACTTACAGAGGGGAAGTATCGTATCTCAGATAATTTAGCTAGCAGTGGGCCTGGCCCAGATCACACACCCCTGCCTTCAGACTCTCAAGTCAACACACATGCCTTTTATCTCTGATTCACTGTCTTGATTTGCCCTCTTATGCTCAACTCCAAATACAAAAAGACCTGCCATTCCTTCCATAGCAGACTTTCATAACAGGAGGATTTTGAGCTGGGATTTTGGTGTGAAATGAATTGTTCTGCTCTGGAAGATGACTTCTTAAATGCTTCTGAGCCTGAGCCCTAAGCTTTACTTCCTTCATGTTCCTGCCATTTGCTGTTATAAATACCTTCACTCGCAATAGAAAGGACATATAGATAAGGACACAGCTGTCTCCCAAATATCAAGGCTCCTTAATTGGTCTCAGTAGCCAACCTTCTTGCCTGGACATCTGCCTCACTGAATCACCCTTCTAAAGAAGGAGCCACTGTTTACCTCTGTATGATTCTTAAGCATTTACTGAGCACCTGCTATGCCCGAAGCTCTGTAGCAGGCCCTTTGCAGCATAAAAATAGTTTACTTCAATAAATATTTATAATATACTTACCATGTGCAGAGAATGTGGCTGTGCACAAGAGGCAAGTCCTTGACCTCTTCTGGCTTACATTCTAGCAGCATGTGAAACTATCAGGATATGAAATATGGAAACATGAAAAGAATGAGTACCCTATCCTTAAGGAGTTATAATCCAGTACAGAAAATAAAACATGGTAATCAGTCAGCAATATTTTTTTAAAAGCCATTGTCAATATCCAGCCAGCCCACCCTTTGCTGTTGGGAAGAAAGTGGCTTCTGTGTCCATCATCTGTGCTGACAAGCATGTGTGGTGGAGAGGGATCTGGGTTTGGACTCAGCCCACCCAGATGAGTTCCAGACTCTGCCATGTGCTGATTTCGAAGCCTCAGGCCGGTGCCTTAACCTTTCCGGGTCTTGGGCTCTTCATCTACAAAAGGGCTTTTGCCTTGCTTTCTTGCCAGTTGTTTTGAGATAGCTAAGTTACTATACATGAAAGATTTTGCAAACTATAAATAGCACCAAAATATTGTTATTTTTTTCCTTCCTAACATTTTACTTAAAAAATTTTCAAACCTACAGAAAAGTTGAAAGAATTTTACAGCAACTACCCATATACTCATCACCTAGATTCTAACATTACTATTTCACTGCTATCTTTACTTCATCACCTCAAGCCATCCTTCTCTCCACTTTTTTTTTTTTTTAATTCAAGTTAGTTAACATACAGTGTAGTCTTGGCTTCAGGAGTAGAACCCAGTGATTCGACCTTTGCATATGACACCCACTGCTTATCCTAAAAGTGCCTTCCTTAATGCCCATCACCCATTTAACCCATCCCCCCACCTAATTCCCTTACAGCAACTGTCAGTTTGTTCTCTGTATTTAAGAGTCTCTTATTGTTATTATTTTTGAGATAAAAGGTCAATATTTTAAAAAGTAACATGTTCCAAGTGTGATATTAGTACCCTTAGGATTCCCAAGGACTAGAGTTTTCTTTTCTTTCTCTATCTTTTTTAATGTTTATTTTTGAGAGAGAGAGAGAGACAGAGTGTGAGTGGGAGAGGGGCAGAGAGAGAGAGAGAGAGAGAGAGGAGACATAGAATCCAAAGTAGGCTTCAGCTCTGAGCTATCAGCACAGAGCCTGATGTGGGGCTCAAACCCACGCACCGTGAAATCATGACCTGAGCTGAAGTCAAACACTTAACTGACTGAGCCACCCAGGTGCCCCTAGAGTTTTCATATAGTAACAAGTGCACTCAAGCACATCCATGTCAAAAATATTGGGGTGATTTTCTAGCCAGAACCTTCAACAAGACCAGGGTCACTTTAAAATTTTTCTTATGTTTATGTTTGAGAGAGAGAGACGGAGACAGAGCGTGAGAGGGGAGGGGCAGAGAGAGAGCAAGATACAGAATCTGAAGGAGGCTCCAGGTTCTGAGCCATCAGCACAGAGCCTGCTGTGGGCCTCGAACTCACGAACCTCAAGATCATGACCTGAACCAAAGCAGGGTCACGTTTAAGTGAGAATTGCCACCACTCACATGGGGTTGATTTCCCAGCTGGCTACTGCCATTTGAAATCTATAGTCAGAATGTTATCATTTTAGCTTAAGCTAGATGGGGTTTTGCCATGTGTTGAATGAAAATTGTCTACCTCAGTGAGAATGCGTTTATAATCTTGGGCACAAGTTCTAATAAGGTGATTCATTCAACAAGCGTCTGCTCTGTGTTGGGAAGATACTTTATCTGAAAGGTCAATGGTGGTCAAGACATGCATGTGCCCTGAGCACTGTCCAGTGGAGACCTGAGATGTGGAACTAGGAATGGAGGAAGCACAGTGACAGGGGTGGACAGGGGAACATGGATGCATCGAGCAGGTGCCTCTCAACCAGACTTGGGGTGGGGGTGGCAGCTGTGAGACACTTTGGGGGAGATGTACTGTTAAAGCTGGCAGCTGGGGAATGAGTCGGAATAAGCTGTGAAGGGGTGGGCTGGAGAGGTTCCTGGCAGAGGGAACAGTGTATATGAAACTGTAGAAGGGAGAGAGTGGGCAGAAAAGAAATGTGGGGCCAGGAGGGTAGAGGGCAGGGGTGATGTGACCAGAGGTGAGGCTGCAGTGCCAGCAGGGGCCTGTCATGAAGGATCCCATGTACCGTGGAGAGCACTTTGGACTCTGTCCTTAGGAAACTGACCAGCTTTGCCAGGGGCAATCATGGCTCCTGCCTGTTGCCTCAGGGGAGTAATGAATGGCACCATTTCCTTTCCCTCTTCAAAGCTGCCTGGGTTGGATGATAAATGACCTATCCTTAGGGCAGTGACTGGGAAGGTGTGGGGAGAAAAGACATTCAGCTTTTTTCCATCAACTGGGGGAATGTGGACACAGATTGACACGACTCAAAACACTAATGGGAACATTTCCACCTTTAAGGTAATTATTTCTCAAATACCAAAAGAAATGATTGAGTTCTCAATCTTACAGACCCTTTGCGGCCACCAGCAGTTCTATTGGTCACCCAAAGAAGTTTGAGGATGGACTAGCTTGCCTCTCGTGGGTCAGTAAGAAGGCACCCGGTGCCAGGAAAGGAGAACAGAGCACCACTTCCTTCAAGACAAAAGTGGGAAGCAGGCAGGGTCTTTCTTTAGCTCAGGTTGGGGAAGGATAGGTGTCTGAAACCACCTAACCTAGTTAGGCACACCCAAACCCCAGTTCCCAGCTCTTGGGAGGTGGGGGCTGGCTCTAGGGGGACACTCAGGCTTGTTCTCCTGCCCCCTCACCCTGGTAACTTGTTAGTGCTCCCTTGCCCTGACGAAAAGCCTCCTAGAAGCCCAGCTCCTTCCTGCACTGTTCCCAGCTGAGTAGGCTTGTTATCACTTAATGAGAGTTACTCACGGTTTAAGTGCTGTTTCCGACCTAGAGTTGGCATTTCTGCTCTGGCTCTGACTCTGCATAGCAATTAACTAATTAACTATCAACAAGGCGTGATGCAGTTATGACACAGAAAGCTGAGCTCCTCGACTTCTCACCCAGAGAACCCCCTGTGCCCTTGAGAATCAAGAGGGGGCAGCCTGAGTTAAACAGCGTGTCCTCAGGCCCCAGCACTGGTCAGCCAGAGTTCAAGGCTACTCCCTTCCTCGGTTCCAGAGGCCAGGCTGGAGCTGATAGTGAACACTGGACTCTGGAGAAACCACTTAGCTACCAACCACTGTGTGCTCTGAGGAAGTGCCCATTACTGTGGCCCAGGGTTTGTCCCCAGGCTCCCTGAGCTTCTGTCCCTTATGAGTAAACAGACATAATAGAAGCTTTTATTTTAGTGAATGTAAAAGGGCACTATGCAACCCCTCTTTGTACAGATGAGCAACCTGAGGCCCCGGGGCATTAAGTCTTTTGTGTGGGACCGGTAGGAGGCAAGTGGCACCTGGGTCAGAATCCAGGGTCCTGTGGCCAGCCAGCCTTGCCCACAGCAGCTCGCTGAGGAGGGAGCATCTGGCTTGCTGGAACTCTCAGGACAGCTGACCCACCTGAGGGGTGTGAGTCTCCACTCCATCTACCCCGGCTTCCAAAGGTGGTGGGCCCAGAGCTCCAGAGGTCCAAGAGCCCCCACAGGAGTCTGGAGGAACTCCAGAAGGCACCCCTGAAGGGGGTTCAGCCAGGGGTCCCTCCCTGGTCTTGAGGTCTATGGTGTGGCCCCAGGAGCCTCAGAGGTTCAAGGCCATTGACCCTAGGCAGGGGCCTGAGCCCAGTGGGGTTCCAGCTAACCCGCAGCTTTGTTTCACCATGTGCCTCCAGAGTTCACTGGATGCCTGGGAGAGCTGTTTGGTAAAAAACCCTCCCATACCAAGGAATCTCTAGGTGGAGTGACTGTGGAAACCACCTCCAGTCAGAATTCACTCACATACTCTTGTGTTTGGTGATGAATTCCCAACTATGCCGTGAGGTTCTCCTGGGGCAAGCCTCCTCGAGCCTCTGGCCTCTCTGAATCTCCCCAAACACTTACCACGGTGCCTCAGCTGAACAGCTGCTCAGTTATACTCATGGTATCAATCACAGACTGTTTGCATTAGCAATAATTTCTTTCCAAATCTTGTCAACGTAATTTCTAAACATGTTAGCATTATTGTAGTGGTATGCAAGTGCTATTTGATTCTCAACATTTTTCATTTGACATTATTTTATCTATTGTGCACTTCAATGTGCATAATCCACATACTTGTCATTGTTAATGGCTACACTGGATTCCAGGGTCCTGACGTCCCATACTTTAAGCATTCCCTGATGGCTGGGCAATTGGTTTGCCTCCAATGTCTGAACACTATAAATAGTGCTGTAAGTCACCTGGCTTTTCTCCCCATCGCCTGGACGTGAGGAGGGGGTAGCATGGGGGTGGGAACCTCTTCTCTTGTGCATTTCTGGAAAGACCTACTCTTCACTTTATGTCTGCTGCTCTGTCTCACACAGTCCAGGGGTTCAGGCTGTTATTGGGGGACTTCTTACCTGGCCTATGACATTCTAGGAATGAGATGGGGTACTCAGCTCTGGGCTCTTGAATCAGCAGGTCTCCCACATTGAACTCTTGGCTTTGGAAGTGCCCTTTTGGGCACAGTGGCTGTTGGATGGTCTCATCAGACAAAGCCCTGGGGGGAGACCCCTTAACACAATGCTTATGTTCCTGGCAGGTCAGTTCAAGGTTACACTGGGAATCACAGAATGTCTGAGCTGAAAAGGGGACTTTCAGTTTATGTAATCCAACCTTTCCCTTTTATGGTTGAGGAGATTTAGGGCCAGAGAGGGTCAGTGACTTTCCCAAGATCACCCAGCTGTTATGGGCAGACTTGGGTCAGAGGCCTTAGCATCCTCCAGTCTTCCCACTGGAGCGTGTCTATGGATTGGAATACTCACCATAGTCAGTATGTCAATTCCCTACAAATTGACTTATAGACTTAATACCTTCCCAATCAAAACCACAGCACGAGTCTTTGGAGGTATGAGCAAGTGGATTCTAAAATTTACATGGAAAGGTGAGCCAAAGCAATTTTGAAAAAGAACAAAGTTGGAGACTCACATCACCTGGTATTAAGACATATTGTAAAGCAACAGTAATCAAAGACAGTGTGGTTTTGGTAAGAGGATGCACAGGATAAAGAACCCAGAAATAGGCCCGAACAGGTATGGGCACTTGATTTCCGAGAAAGATGGAAAACAATTCAATGGAGAAAGGAGAGTCCTTTCAACAAAAAGTGGCCGAACAATTAGACAACGCACACAAAAACAATAAATCCTGACCTACACCTCATACCTTATACCAAAATGAACTAAAAAATAGATCACAGACCTAAATGTAAAAATGTATAACTATAGAAGTCTTAGGCAAAAACATAGGAGAAAATCTTTGTGATCTTGGGCTAGGCAGAGAGTTCTTAGATACAACAACTAATGTATGATCCATAGAGACAAAAAAAATCAATTAGAGTTGATCAAAATGAAATACTTTTACACTTGTGAAAGACATTTTAAAGAGAATGGGGGGAAAACCCCACAGATTGGGTAAAAATATTTTCAAATCACACACCAGACAGTAGACTTCTATCCAGAATACATAAAAAACTATTGACATTCCAGAAAACACAACCAAGTTTTTTGAGTGGGCAAAGATTTGAAAAGATGCTTCACCAAATAAGACAGACAGATGACAGATAAATGCATGAAAAGATGTCCAGCATAATTAGTCATTAGGTAATGCAAATTAAAACCAAAGTGACATACTGTCACATACCTATTAGAATCACCAAAAATACCGGCGACACCAAATGCTGATGAGGATATGAAATGACCAGAATTCTCACATGTTTCTGATGGGAACACAAAATGACACAACTACTCTGGAAAAACAGTTTGGCTATTTATTATAAAACTAAACATATATGTACCATATGACCTAGCAATCCCACTTCTAGGCACTTATACTAGAGAAATGAAAACTTATGTTCACACAAAAACCTGTACACAAATGTGCATTATTTACACTTGCCAATATCTAAAAACAACTCAAATGTCCCTCACTGGGTGAATGGAAACAGACTGTGGTACTTCTGTGTAATGGGATATGATACACCCGGATGATAGAGTGACAAACACCAATACGTACAACTTGCTGAATCTCAAATGCATGATGCTAGGTGAAAGAAGCCGGTTTCAAAGGTTACTGGTAGGGAGGAAAAATAATTTTCCCTCCACCTTTCTGAGTTCTTGCCTGAGACCCCCTGTAACAAAAGACAGAAAAATGAGAAAAAAAAAAATGAACAGAAGTTTATTAATGTACACCTCATTTATACATGGGAGATACCCAGAAAAACTGAGGAACTCTCTGAGGTGGTCCAAGCCACCACCTTAAATACCATCTTCCGCTAGAGACAAAAGAAAGTTTAGGGGATGAGAGGCTACGGGAAATTGCCAGGAAAAGCATGGTAAACACGATAAGATTTGTTATGCAGATTTAAGTCTGTGCCTTCTCCACCAATAACTGTTTCTGGAGATTTGGAGTCTCCTTTCTCTTTCCAGTACAGGAAGGAGACGTTTTTACAAATGGAGACTTCTTTTATAAATGTAAATATCCCTTACAAAAGGGTAAGTTCTACTCTGCTTTTAGAGCTTCTCCTTGTCTGCTGTTTCTTAAAATAATCAACTCAAAATGATTCTCATGCCAAAGAGGCAAATTTTGGGGTGGCATACACTTCATTACATACTGTAGAGTTCCATTATGTGATATTCTGGAAAACTACAGGGACAGAAAATAAATCAGAAGTTTCTAGGGGCTTTGGGTGTAGGCAGGGTCTGAGTGCAAAGGGGTAGCAGGAAGGAATTCTTTATAGTGTTGGAATCGTTCTTTATCTTGTCAGTAGTGATGGTTACAGAATGTGCATGTGTTAAAACTCAGACAACCGTGCACCTCAAAGAGGTTCCTAGTGTATGTAAGTTAAAAAACACAAAAAGCAAAAGTGACAAGGCATTTCTATACCATTAACTCACATCTGAGTCTCTTTACAACCCAGTAGTGGATCCCCTACTGGGAACAGATTATTTAAGAAATACTTATGGGCCAGGGTGCCTGGGTGGCTCAGTCAGTTGAGCATCTGACTTTGGCTCAGGTCATGATCTCACAACTCATGAGTTCAAGCCCCGCGTCGGGCTCTGTGCTGACAGCTCAGAGCCTGGAGGCTGCTTCGGATTCTGTGTGTGTATGTCTCTCTCTCTGCCCCTAACCCACTTGCGTTCTGTCTCTGTCTCTCTCAAAAATAAATAAACATAAGAAAGAAAAAAAGAAAGAAAGAAAGAAAGAAAGCAAGCAAGAAAGAAAGAAATACTTATGGGCCATTGCCATGGACACTGTTCTACGTACAGGCACAAGGCAATGTCTTGACCTCAGAGAGCCCTCATTCCAGGAGGCAATTCTGAAGAGAGCCTTGTCTGTGGACCTGTAAACTTCCATCTCAATTCTGCTTTCCCTGGGGAAGAGTCACCTTTTCTGGGGCAGGTGCGATGGCTCTCTGTGAGGGCTGCCCCTGGGCCCCGGGATGCTGCAACCAGGCAGCAGAAAGCCTGACAAAAGGAGCATTTCCATGTATCTGGTACTCAGATGGCCCTGGCCCAGGCGTCTACTCCAGGGACAGCATTTGGCCAAACTTTTCCAACAGAGAAAAGAGACCCCTCCCCCCTTGGCATAGCTCACATTCTCTGGTTCACACCGCTTCTGCTGTGAATTCCCCCTTTTCTCTCATGATTGAAATCAAGCCAAATATGGGTAGGGGTAGGTTGAGGAGTACTGGAAGAGCAAGAGAGAGTAGGTGAGTGGGCCGGAGCAGTGGGTGGAGAAGCAACCGTAAGTCACGCCAGGTGCTACTCTGGTCACTGTTCATGTGTAATTCTTCGAGTCCTCAACAATCTTACAAAGCAGGCATTTCTTACCCATGTAGAAGTGACAGAAATGAATCCTAGGGAGATTAAGTGACTTGCCTGAGTCCCATGGCTAGGAAAGCACAGAACCAGTCTTCTAATTCCTCTTTGGGCTTCCACAGCTTGTGCCCTGGTAGAAAACAATGTCAACTAGGGGTTCTCAAACTTGTCTGAGCATCAGAGAATCACCTGGGGGGCTTGTCAAACCAGTTTGCTGCTTCCCCCACGACTGCTCTGGAATTTTTGAGTCTGTAGCTCTGGGGTGGGTTCTGAGAATTTGCATTTCTAACAAGTTCCCAGATGTTGGTGGGGCTGTTGGCCTGGAGATCACACTTTGAGAATCATTTATTATAAACACTATGCTTGTGGGCTCTTGAACCACACACTTTTGCGGGGTGGGGAATTCTGGTTTCACCACTTTCTTTTTTTAAATTTTTAAAATGTTTTTATTCATTTTTGAGGGAGAGAGAAAGAGAGAGAGAGAGAGAGAGAAAGTGCACGCACACAAGTTGGGGAGGGGCAGAGGGAGAGGGAAACACAGAATCTGAAGCAGGCTCCAGGCCCTGAGTTGTCAGCACAGAGCCCGAATACAGGGCTTGAACTGCTGAACCGTGAGATCATTCAACTGACTGAGCCACCCAGGGGCCCCTGGTGTCACCACTTTCTAGCTCTGGGACTTTGAACAGTTAACTTAATTGTATCTCAGTTCTTCACTTTCAAAATAAGGATTGTTATAGAGTGTTATAAAGATTGAAGTGTGTAGAATGCTGCCTGATAAAACGTAAACACTCAAAAATGTCAGCTCTCAGTACATGCTGGACTCTTCTAAAATACATCCTCTCGGGTAGTTGTCAAAAGATCTTTAGAAGTTAATAGCATCATTTCTGACATTTTCATTTTACAGATGGAGAAGAAATACAGGGTCAGGAAGATGAGAGGCACCATGCTACCCTTCACAACCCAAGCTAGGATCTGAACCCAGATTTTCTGGCTCGTAGTTAGGGCTTGGGACAAATTAGGTTTCACTGCTTCCTGGAGCCTGGTCCCCTTTCTTTAAACTCCGAGCCCTGAGAGTGGATGATTGGACACTTAAGGCTGAGTGCACACATAATTAGCTGAGAGTGGGTGGGGCTGAGTGCCGGAGGGAGGAAGAGAGAACAGGAGGCTTCGGGAGGATATTTGCCTCAGAACATGGCATGGAATTACTCAGGATGCCTGGAGTGGGCATTTTGTGTCTTCAGAGGGCAGATAGGGTGACTCAATGTCTTGCCCACACATTCCCTCTTTTCTCTTGGCTGCTGTAACTGATTGAAGTCATCAGTGAATGATGTGGCAGGTGCAAACGGATCACCCACTGATGGTGTACCCAGCACCAGAGGACACCCCTACTCCCAGCCTAATATGGACAGAAAATCCAGCTACTGGACTACAGCATCAGCACACACTGCAACCCTTCACAGGATGAATCAGAGCATCCCACTCACCCACATCGAACACGATGTTCCACAAGAAGGATCAACAGCAGCAAACGCTTCTGTGGCGAGCAGGTGGGGGTCTTTGTATCCCCCAGTCCTGATTGCAGCCAGTTGTCCCGCATTAAATGCTTATGAACAATGGTGGAGGCAGGGGATAGAGTAAGCCCAACCACTCATTTGCCAGAAAGGAAACTTTGACCCATGCCTGGCACTCAGCGGGTTTATAAATGGATGACTCCCATTTCAAATTGGCAGCCTGATTGCTCCCGTGAATTCCAGACTTTACTCTCCCCTTGTCTACTTGGGAGTCTCCCATATTCCCCAGATTCACCATATCCAAATCTCCTCTCAATATCCTCTTCCCCTGTAAGTTTGCTCTTCCTCTTGTCTCTACTGTCTCAGTTGGTGATAGTATCCACCAAGCACACAAGCCAGAGGCTCAGAGAGGACCCAATGTGCATATTCTAAAGCAAAGTTCACTCTGAAAGCTGCTAGTGGCCCTAACATGGGAGACACTCAGAAGCAGAGCTCTCAGGACATCCTTGGCAGCTGCCTTGACTTGTTTGCCCGGGGAATGTCCACTCCCCACTCAGGGGGCCCTCACCTCCCTCTTTCTGAGGGGAGCCACGTGAGGTTTGTAGATTAACCCTTATCTTAAATGTCAAGCTAGAGGAATCACCTCACACAAGTTTTGGGATAATCTGAGATGCAGAAGAGACACATTAGATTATATTACAAGTCCTTCTTGACCACAGTGCCTGCAATTCATTCTCATTTTGCCCCTTGTCAATTTCTTCTACTCAGGGACTTAGTTGCAACAGCAGGGTCTCCATCACCAGCCCTTGATTTGGGAGGGAACAAAAAGTGAGGAGGTAGAGGGGACTGGGGATACCTGGAATCCTAAACAACACCCTTCAGTCTGGTGTCTATTTGACCATGTTGAAGTCCCTTGCTAGTGTGCTAAGGGGAAGGGGAGCTTTCTTCTCATGCCCCTCCCCTTCTCCTTCCTTCTACTGTAAAGGCCCCCAGTGCTGTTTCTGCTGGGAGAGTGGGGAGGAGGTAGAAAGAGAAAGCACACAAGAAACTGAGGCGTTAAGCCATCTCCTGCTGGTCGCATTTTCGCAGCTGAAGACTCCTGTCAGCCTTGCAACTCTCAGATGCTGAAACAGTTAACTTCAGAAAGAACAACGGAATGATTTGGAATGTTTCCACTTATTACAGGGAAAAGGAATGCATTGTTCACATTTCTTAGCCTTTTTTTTTTTTTTAATTTAAGAGAGTGGGCTATTAAAATGTTTCCTCCAAAATAAAAAGCCTTTCGAAAGTTCTATGAAGGTAGCCACATTTCAATTACTTTTATTATAACTAGATTTAGATGTCTATTTGGTATACTCCTGGGCATAATGTAAAGCCAGGGATGAACATTCCAGACTCATCCCCAGAAAAATGCACTTTGATTATGCACATAAACTATGCATACATAGTTTAACTTGACTTTCTAAACCCAGGTTTGGGGGGGGGGCAGGTTTGGGATCCCCCACAGCCACCTAGTCAGGGTCACTAGGTTCACAAACTTTAAGAACCAAGCTCATGGTCACTAAGAAGCTGCATGACCTTGGAACAAATCCCAGCCTAGGGTCTCAGGTTTCTCATCTGTGAAATGTGGAGCCTAGATAACAAGATCCACCTCCTTGATCTTGTTATCTAGGCTAGCCTTTATATTCTGATTCCACGCTAGTGCTGGTGAGTGTGTGTGAGCGCGCGTGCGTGCGAAGTGACCAGTTTTAATAAATAATAAAATTACTAGGCTGTGTCTATTGTTTTCTGACTCAACCCTTGTTTAAGAAGTCTTACCAACACCCTGCCCCGCCTCTTTATGTGTCTAACCGCTCAGTGACATGGTCCTCTCTGGGAACGGGTCCTCCCCACCAAAGAACCCAACTTCCCCTTAACAAACTTTTATGAATATTGTAGAAACAATTTTTTGTTTCAGTGGAAAACTATGCATATCTATAACACACCCTTTCTGGTTATCAGATTCTAATGTTCTACTGTCTTTGAGCTATTTTGTAATGCCTTGTAAATTGTAAGTATCTGATTGATATGTAAATTCTGCCTGATAGAGATTTGACTCTCTAAACCCAGGTGTTTTGTTTTTTTTTTTAATTTTTAAAAAGTGTTTGTTTTTGAGAGAGAGAGAGAGAGAGAGAGAGAGAGAGAGAGAGAGAGAGAGAGATACAGAGCAGGAGGGAGGGGCAGAGAGAGGGGAAGACATAGAATCTGAAGCAGGCTCCAGGCTCCAAGCTGTCAGCACAGAGCCTGATAATGGGGCTCGAACTCATGAACTGTGAGGTCATGACCTGAACCCAAATCAGACACTTAACCAACTGAGCCAGCCAGGCACCCCTCTAAACCCAGTTTTATCTCCGTTTTTCTCCAATTCATTTCAACATTCTTTACTCAATCTACATTTATGTGTTTCTGACTTGTCTTGTAAATATCTGCCTGGTTCCCTCATGTCATGAGGAAAATAAATTCCTGAACACGTACGTTTTTATACCTGTGTGCAAGTCATGATTTCACCTTTTTGTGAAAATTGTATTTTAATAATACATGGTCTCTTCCTAACGTTTTAGGAGACTGTTTCTCTTTTTAGCCTATTATTTGAATTTGGTTTCATTTCAAGGCTCTCCTATCCTCACCAATTACCCCCTCACCTCCTCCTTCTCCCACCACCTCATGTGTTCCTCCTTCTAGATTCTTCTGTTCTTCTACCCCGGACTTGTGCAGAATCAGGCTTGAACATATCCAGGCACTGCTGGAAACCAAATGTTTTGGGGGTTTGTTATGTTGGAAATTTCAACTTCAGTGCCTTAGAAACACAGCCTGGGCATGTTTTGGTATTTGGTATCATTTAAGAGCTGCCTATTTGGTGCCAGGAGACAGAGACCATAGTTAGCATTTTCCCAGCTTTGGAAGGCAGAGTTGGGGCCTGTGTCTTTTCAGATAATTTGTATGACATTAACTATGCAAATAATTTAACCCTTCCTTTCAGATTTTTTTTTTCACTTTACAATAGAAGGGGTTTAGTGTTGAGGGTGACTTCTGTTACCTTCAGTTGATGATTTTGTTTTTTTGGTTCTTAATGGCTTCAGTTAACGTTTGGGGGGTTGTTCTTCGTTTTTTTAAATGGCTTTAATTAAGAACTACAACAAATCCTGATGTGACTTTGCCAATATATTTAGCTGGCTTATTTGGGTGTGCACATATGTGTGAAACACAAGAGATAGAGGAAATGAGAGAATGCCCCAACAATTTGCAGAGTGTACGAACTGTGATGCTTACATTTATAATTTCCCTTTTCTTCAGCTGTCAGGTTTGGGCCCCAAACAATGATTATCCTGGGGGAAACAAGAGCCTTTACAGGCAGCCCAAGTTCATGGCTTTCCTGGGCCCCTAGCACGGTAGGAGGTGCTTTGTTACCTAGACAAGCTAATTAGAGACACTTCTTTTACTCTCAAATTTACAGCCAGGGGAGGAAAGGGAGAGAGGAAGTGAATGGGTCTCACTTCTTAACTTTTTTTCAAAAAAAAAAAAAAACAAAAACTTAACCCTTTCTTTACCCTGACGTGGACAAAGTACATTTTAACCCCCAAAGTCACTGTATTAATGTTCTCAGATGTCCTGGCAGAAAACTTGCTGCTGCATCAAAAAAAGGGAGAAATTATACATGTGGTATATAGCTTATGGAGGAACATTTTCTGAAAATAGGGATAGAGAGAGGATGGATCACAGATTGAGACTAAACATAGACTCTGGTCCTCGAGGAAATTTCTCTGAATAGTCCAGTGAGAACCAGGGCGGCCATTTCAACATTTTATGAATGGAATTCTTCGTTAACATTTTTTCATTAGAAAAAGGCAGACTTAATCCTAGACTAATATAATTGCAGCATGAGAGATATTAATGTAATGTTAATATCACATTAAAAAAAGGCAGTGCTATTAAAGCCTCTAATTTGCCAAGCACTACTGGGTACCAGATGCTACATACACACAGAGAAATCTTTTCTTTAAACATGAGAAAGTCTGTGATGTTGTAGGCAGAGAAGCTGTGGATGCTTAGGATCCTGATTTAGATACTGATGTTCTTTTGAGCCACCAGAGGAAAAACCCCAGCAGATACCCGGAGAAGGTGCTAGGTTGTTTGGGTCCTAACTCTGCCTCCTTTTTGGAATTGGCTCTCTGGCTGTGACAAAGCGATTCAAGAAAGAGTGATTGGAAATTCTTGGCCTCTGGAAATCCCACTGATGGCTTCACATGGATCTCATTTCCTCCCAATCTACCAGAAGCCCAAATGAGAACCTTGGACCATTTCAGACTCACCTTTCTCCCTCTTCCTCTGCCCACATGTAGCACCACTGATTCTAGCCCCATGTCCAACCCCTTCATTGGCTGCTGCCTGAACAACTGTCTTTCTCATTCCCTTGTCTGGATAAGCAGTAGGCTCCGTGCTGGGTCTCTCTCTGCCCTCCCACCCTTTCCCTTCTGTCTTCATCATGCTGCCAGAGTGGTTACCTTAATTGCAAATCTTATTGTGACCCTCTCTTGTTTACAAATCACCACCTAGGCCAGTAATGGGAAAAGTTGGCCCTTAACTAAAGGTCTTTTTGGTCTCACCTAAAAAGCTTGAAAGCAAGTCTCAAAAGAGCAAACTGCTTTCAGGTTACATAATGGAGTCTCAGAATAAAACTCAAAAATATTTAAGTAAAAAAAAAAAAAATCCAGCATTCAACAACGTAAAATTCACATTATCTGGCATTCAATTAAAAATTATCAGGCATCAAAGACCCAGAAAAATAAAATCCATAATGGGAAAAAAATCAATTTATAGAAACAGATTCAGAAATGGCACAGATGACAGAAACAGGCAAGAACATTTTTTAAAAAGTTGTTATAAATATACTCCACATATTCAAGAAGATAGAGGAAAGCATGGGCATGTTAGGAGAAATATGAAAGATACTTTTAAAAAAAGATCTAAGTCAAATTTCTAGGGATAAAAAAATTAAATGTCTAAGATGAAAAACATATCGGGGACACCTGGGTGGCTCAGTCAGTTAAGCATCTGACTTTGGTTCAAAGTCATGCAGTTGAACTTTGGTTCAACCATGCAGTCATGATTGCATGGTTCATGGGTTGGACCTCCCACATCAGGCTCCTCACTGAGAGTATGGAGTCTGCCTGGGATTCTCTCTCTGTCTCTCTGCCCCTCCCTAACTTACACTCTTTCTCTCACTCTCAAAATAAATAAACTTTAAAAAAAGGAAAAACATACTGGGTAGGAATACAGTTTAGACACTGTGACTGAAGGATAGAAACAGAGCATCAATGAGCTGTAGTACAACTTCAAGCAAAAAATATAGAAATTATTGCAGCCCCAAAGGGAGAGTAAAGAAATAAAGAAGAAATAGCTAAAAAAATTTTCCTAATTTGATAAAAGGAACCAGGAAGCTCAATGGACCTCAGGCACAGGAAACATCAAGAAAATGACACCAATACACTTAATCAAATTACTTAAAAAGTAATAAAGAGAAAAATCTTGAAAGCAGCTGTGAAGAACAAACAGAAGAATGACAGCGGACCTATTGTTGGAGATAACACGACCCAAAGGACAGTTGAGCAACTTTTATTTGTTAATGTTTATTTATTTTTGAGAGAGAGAGAGAGAGAGAGAGAGAGAGAGAGAACAAGCAGGGGAGGGGCAGAGAGAGAGGGGGACAGAGGATCTGAAGCGAACTCTGCACTGATAGCAGCCCAGTGTGGGGATTGAACTCACAAACCATGAGATCATTACCTCAGCCAAAGTTGTACACTCAACTGACGAACCACCCAGGCACCTCTGAGAAACTTATTTTAAGAGCTGAAAGCACTGTGAATCTTGAATGCCATCCATAGCAAAAATATCTTATAAAACTGAAGGGATATGATTATTTCAGATTATTTCAGATATGAAAGGGATATGATTATTTCAGATATGAAGATTACTTCAGACATCCAGTCCTACAAGAAAGTTAAAGGAGGACCTTTGTGCAGAAGGAAAATGAAATCAAATAGAAATCTGATTGAAGAGTTGGTAAGTGGTAAATATATGGGTTAAATATATAGAAAAAAAACTTTTGAGTTTAAGATATTTAAGATTTTGACTTGGAGATATTTAAAGATATTTAAGATATCTTTAAAAGATACTTGATTGGGGTGCCTGGGTGGCTTGGTCGGTTAAGCGTCCGACTTCGGCTCAGGTCATGATCTCACGGTCCGTGAGTTCAAGCCCCGCGTCGGGCTCTGTGCTGACAGCTCAGAGCCTGGAGCCTGTTTCAGATTCTGTGTCTCCCTCTCTCTCTGCCCCTCCCCTGTTCATGCTCTGTCTCTCTCTGTCTCAAAAATAAATAAATGTTAAAAAAAATTTTTTACATAAAAATAAAAAAATAAAAGATACTTGATTGTTGGAAGTAAAAATAATAATGTATTGTGGTGTCTATATGTACAAGTAAAATATTTGACAAGAGTAACACAAAAATTTGGGGAGAGAGATGAAAATGGAAGTATACTGTAAAGTTCTTAAGTTACGCTGAATTGGCATAATGTTACTTGAAGGTAAACTGTGATAAATTAAAGATATATAAGTCCTAAGGAAACCATCAAAACAAAGCCAAACCGCAAAAGGTATCAGTAACAAGCCAATATGAGAAATGAAATAGAATTATTAAAAATAATCCAATCTAAAAATGAAAATAGAGGGGCGCCTGAGTGGCTCAGTTAGTTAAGTGTCCAACTTCGGCTCAGGTCATGATCTCACAGTTCATGAATTCAAGCCCCGCATCGGGCTCTGTGCTAACAGCTCAGAGCCTGGAGCCTGCTTCGGATTCTGTGTCTCCCTCTCTCTCTGCCCCATCCCCACTCATGCTCTGTCTCTCTCTGTCTTAAAAATAAATTAAAAAAATTTTTTTTAATGAAAATAGAGAAGGTAGGGAACAAAAACAAGTGGGACAAATGGCAAACAAAGGGAGAGATGGTGTAAATTTATAACTAATCATAACAATAATGACATCAATGTAAATTATGTATACAATTCCACTTAAAAGACAGAGGTTGTCAGACTAGATTTTAAAAAGGTAGATTCTAATCACATTTTGTCTATCAGAAAACAAATTAAAATGTGAAGACACACATAGATTAAAAGGAAAAGGATGCAAAAGGACATTAATCAGAGAAGCCTCTCCTCTAACCATGGGAGTAAGAATCCTGAGGGTTGGGAAGGGGATGAACAGAGAAAGATGTCAGCCATGTTCCTCCCACATCTTCCCTTGCTGGGGAAGCTGAATCTCCTCCTCTATGAAATGCAGTCAAGTGTGTTTCAGTAGTCCCCAGTGGTCACTCTGACCCAGCCTTGGGAGGGCAGACAATGGGGAAAGTGGAGGAGAGAATGCATCCGTGTGACACTGGTTTTGTCTTCGTGTCTAGGCAGGACTGGCTGCTAGAAAAGTGGCCACAGGAAGAGTTGGGGGTGGACTGGGAAAGGTGCCAGGTCATCATGGCTTCCAAGTCAGGGACAGATGTGGGAGCTGAGTACAGGGCTGAGTACAGGGCTAAGTACAGTCACCTTAAGTGACTAGGGTGTGGTATTATTTTTTATTTATCAAAAATTTTTTATACTGTTGGGTAAAGGATGCTAGCAAGTTGGGAGTGCTGGGGCATCCTCAGGTCCTGGCGTGAGGTCAGCCCTAGTGGAGTGCAATTCTGCCTACTTCATACTTCATTCAAACTGAGTTAGCCCTTCCTCCAACACAACTTTGGCTATACAAAGCCCAAATCTAGCTCCCTCAAATTCCTGCCATGGCTACTGGTGATTATCTTCACATCAGTAGAAACCAGCATGATTGTGAAGGGAGCATTCATGGTGCTTGTTGAGGAGCACTTAAGTAGGGTCAGACAGATGGTAAAGCAGGACAGCCAAATACCTGAGGGATGAAGTCAAGGTTAATGGTACAGGGTTGAACCAAGGAAGCTCTACCAGCCTCAGACTAATTGGTGGTCCCATGGGAAAGTCCTTCCTTGGGGAGGAACGAAGGGCAAAGAATGTTCTGTCCTGGGGGCAAAGAGCTCAGGTCTCAGAGCAGCACTTCTGACGCATAAGGCACTTTAGGCAATGGTTTCCCAGAATTGGATTTCAGGGTCAAAACTCAGAGACACCTGTCTACAACACTCTGTACTCAAACAAGCATGGAAATCTCCATGCAGTCGACTGATAATGGGACTCAAGAGAATCAGAGACACTCTCTGAAAGGATAAGTGAGGCTCCACAGCAGGGGCCTCATCTCTTTCCCTTGCCCACTGTTTCTTCCAAAGAAAGAGTGGTCACCCACAGGCCACCAGACAAGTAAGCACACAAAAGTTGCCTGAGACCAGCCAAGCGTCTCCCCAGACCTGTGCCTCAGCCACCACCCAGACTATGTCTGAGCCTTCGTTTTTTCAATTTCCCCCTCCACCCAGCTGTGAGAGTTATCTTCCTGCAAATCACAGCTCCCTCTTATCACAGAACAAACTCGACATCCTCCAGCCTGGAATTCTCCACCAATCTTTATTTCTTCCTTAGCATAAAAATGATGTGCATTCACATCTGTTTCCCCACTCACTTGCCTTAGCCTGGGTACCCCAGAAAGCAGAGCTCAAGGCATAAACAGATATACTACTGCTTTATTAGGGTGTGCAGTTCTTGGGAAACAAGAACAAATGAAAAGGGGGTGAGGCAGGAAGCCAGGAGAGCCAGCACGCAGTGTGCTACTCAGCTGGCCCCCACTTACATTAAATAAACCAATTGTTTGATATCATGGGGCCATCTTCCAACGGTCTGTATGAAGCTCTGAGTCTCAGGGCAGCCCATCAGTGGAGAGGAATGGGGAAGAATATGTCTACTGTCTCCATCGGCCAAAGATCTGCCCAACCTCATGCTTTGGGGTTGTGTGTATGAGGCACATTAGTGGCACCTCACACCTCAGAGGCAGCATAGAAGCCCCGGGGTAGGAAGGAGAGGTGCACAGTGCAGGAATGAGGTGAGGGGCTTCCAAGATGATGCCCCTGGAAGTTGGATGGAGGTGATGCTGAGCTGGTTGCATAGAAGCAGCTGGAGCACAAGCAGTAGCCAGGAGCCCCAGAAACGGTGAGGCTGAGAGGGTCAAGGTGGTTTAGAAGGGTATCTCAAGTACAAACTAGTCCCGTGTCCACCACATGCAGAGGTTTCTCAGAGAACATTTGAAGAGGAGTACATGCTTAAATATAACAACTATGATAATTCGTGTAAGGTGCTTGTGTGGCCTGGTACTTTGGAAATCCTTGGCAAATATTAGTTACTATTATTACTATCATCCTCCATAGTATCAACCCTGCTCCATCTCTGTGGCCTGGGAAAGGTGTTTCTTGCCCACTCCCTTGGCCCTGTTCCTAATACATGGCAGGCAGTCCTTCTCCAAAGGCCATTCCTCCACATCACGTATGTAATTCAGGCAGGGGAGCTGGTCAAGAGAAGAGAAAATGGGCCTGAGGTCAGGCAGGGTGGGGCTGTGTTGGGAGGGGACCCTCAGCTGCATTTCCCCAGATGACTTCCCCTGGCCCTGCCCAGCCCTGCTTCTGCTTCTCTCCACTTGGTCAGCAGACATGAACCAACACAGCAGGCCTCCTAGCACAGATGTACCAGGGCAGTGCCAAGGATGCAGAGACTCTTTCCTAGGCTGAGTGCCTTGGGAAACAGGGAGCAGCTGAAGGAAAATACCAGGAACTCCCATTTTAAGGCGGTTGGATCCTGGCCATGAAGCATCTCTCCCTCATTTCTTCACCTTGATGCAGACTCTCTCCTCACTCCATCCTGGCCTTGGTCTCTACTTATCATTCTTTAAAAAAAATTTTTTTTAATGTTTATTTATTTTTGAGAGACAGAGCATGAATGGGGTAGGGGCAGAGAGAGAGGGAGACACAGAATCCGAAGCAGGCTACAGGCTCTGAGCTGTCAGCACAGAGCCTGACTTGGGGCACAAACCCACGAACCGCGCGATCATGACCTGAGCCAAAGTTGGATGATTAACCGACTGAGCCACCCAGGAGCCCCTCTACTTATCATTGTTAGTCTGGAACTAATAAGGCCTGGCCTGCTGGCTTTAAACAATTGGGTGGTTCCAAGTGGCAGCAAAAAGCAGAGTCAGGCTCCCCCAGGAAAAGAGTTCATCAGGAATGGGAAGAGGGGACAGAGCTGGAACTGTATCTTCCCTCCCCATCCCCAGAAACAGAATTCCATGCCCTTTCCCATTATAGAAACTCACCCAGTAGCCTGCATCAAAGAACTGCTCTGGACCTGGCTGGAGAGGCACAAGAAGAAAACCCAGAAAGCTCTCCCAGAGGGATGCAGCACAAGAACTTTACATGTAACCCAAAAGTTTAGTGCACATGGCAGGGGGCAATTCATATGTTCGTCACCTTAAAGTTACAATTAAGTGGTGTGATCTCATTAGCTTGTTTATCCATTCAGCAAATGAGTTATTAACACGAGACGAAAGGCCATGAGTCCCCTTCATGAAGTCCAGCTGCAGCAGGAAGAAGGTCCATAAGCAAGTTAATTAAATTATGACAAGGGAAAAGTCTATTAGCTCACAGAGAAGGGGAAACTCACTCTTCCTTAGGGAACCAGGAATTGTTGAGAAGGATTTTTTTAAAACTAGGTCAGGAAGGAAAAGTAGAAGTCTGCCAGGAGGAAAAATGAGGCGGCTGTGGACAGGATTGGTGCATACCAGAGAAACAGAAAAATATACTATGGGGGTATTAAGGAACATGTATTTATAATCATTCTGTGGATTTTTCCTTAAAACTTACTAGGTTCCAGGTAATTGGGTTTGGTGTCAGGAGTGTAGAAAGTAACAAGGCAGAAATGATCCTTCTCTCCTTCTAGTGGAAAAACATGAATTAAACAAACAAACTTCCCACAAAGAACGATACAATTGTGCCAAGGCCGTTAAGGGGAAGAAGAGCTATGGGGGCAGGAATGGGGTGACAGGGGCCCACTTGATCTGGGAGTCAGGAAAGGCGTCCTTGTGGAATACATGGATGAAGGAATTAGTCAGGTAAAACATTCCAGAAAGAGGGAACAGCTTGCATGACAGTTCTGAAGTAGAAAAAGCATATCTGAGAGTAGTGCCCAATAGGAGACTGGACAGTAGAGCACTCTGGCTTACAGGGCACAGACAGGGTGGGATGGCACAGGACCATAAGGCCCTGCTTTTTATCCTAAGAGCAATGGGGGAGGGTGACATAATGAAATTTGTCTGCTCCTGATGGCCCAGTGAAAATGGAATGGAGCAGTGATGGATGTGAGGAGACCAGTTAAACCAGTGAGACTCAATCATAGCTGTAGGTTAGAATTAACTGGGAAATTTTTAATAAAGATGGTTTGGTTTGAGCCCATTACCAGAGATTTTTAAAAAAAAACTTTGTCTGGGATGAGATTTTGGTATTGGTGCATTTTTAAAGTAGTGCAGGCACATCTAGGGGTGAGAACCCTGGAGTATGAGGGTATTGCTTTGAAGAGGAGGAGATGGAGACTATCGCTCCATCACAGGTGACAGAAGATGGTGGCTTGGCTCATGGTGATGGAAAACAAATGATGGGTCCTTCTAGGAGGCAGAATAGAGAGCAATAACCAAGAAGTATTACCAGATTTTTGGTTTGGGCAATTCTCTGAGAACTAAAACACTGGAGAAGTGCCAATTGTGAGGTTCATGGCATGAATTCAAGGTTGGATGTGTTGAATGTAAGGTGCCTGTGAGCCAACTGAGTGGATAGCAGGCAGTTGGATACTTAGACCTGGGGCTCAGAGAAGTCTTGCTGGGGTGCAAATTTGGGAGTCATAGATGCAGAGATAGTATTCAAGATGTGGCTGGGATTGCCTGGGAAAAGGAAATTGTGTAGGGTGGGAGGAGAGGAGAGGGCCTGGGACCAAGGCTGAGGCACTCCTCAGTTGGAGGTTGAGAAGTGGCAACATAATCTATAAATAAGAAGCCAGAGAGAGGCTTGAAGCCTAGAAAAGTCAACATTTCAATATTCCTGAAGGCCAAAAACAATGAGGTCTGAAAAATGTTGATTGGATATAGCAACCTCTAGGTCACTGATGATTTTGGAGAGAGCTATTTTGGTGGAGTGGTTAGGACAAAAGCCAGACTGGAGTGAATGGGAAGGAAGGAAATGTAGAGGACATGACAAGAGTTTGGTTGTAGCAGGAAGAGGGAGAGGGTGGTGGTCGCTGGAGGGAGTTGTGGGATCAAGGACATGTTTGCTCAGATGTGAGAGAACTGAGTGACCCAAAATGTTATTGGGAAGGAGAGGGAGGGATTGCAGATGCAAGAGAAAGATGGGATAATTGCAAACATGGGGTGAAGGGGGTGGGATGGCATCCAGACCCGTGGAAGAGGGATTGGGATCCATTGTAAGAAGTCACCCTCTATTGTAAGAAGATAGAGGAATAGATGGTTGGTTGGGTGCTGAAGTCGATAAGTTTGGCCCTTTAGGGTGGGAAGGTAAGAGACTTCTCATCTGATAGCTTTCATGTTCTCCATGAGACCCTCTACTGGGAGCAAGGTGTGTGCATATTGGGAAGGAGTCTTCAAAGATCAGCGTTAAGAGGCCTAGAAATCTGAAGAGAGTTGGGATGATTAACAGTATTTATTGTGGAGAGATGATGGTTGAGGTAGCCAGAGAAACAGTAAAACGTGTCTGTAGTACAGATTGGTGGAAAATGCTGGTCGAGAATTTATAGTAGTATTGGGGCACCTGTTGGTTAAGTGTTCAACTCTTCATTTTGGCTCAGGTCGTGATTTCATGGTCTGTGGGGTCAAGACCAGCATTAGGCTCTGTTCTGGGCATGGAGCCTGCTTGGGATTCTCTCTCGCATGCGCTCTGTCTCTCCCCTGCTTATGTGCGTGCATTCCCTCACTCTCTCAAAAATAAAAAATAAATGATAAAAAATAAATAATTAAAAAATAGAATTTAGAGTAGTATTAAGTTCTGGAGTGGTTTTCTGAGACTTAGCAAGACTGTATTGCATTAATTATTTATTGCTGTTTAACAAATTATCTCGAAATTTGTTAAAACAACCAGTATTTATTGCCTCAGTTTGGGGCAATAGTTTTGGGGTTAGGAGTTTTGAGTATAGTTTGGCTGGGTGACTCTGCTTCAAAGCCTTTCACATGGCTGCAGTCAGAGGGCAGCCCAGGGCTGGGGGCTCCTCTGAAGGCTCCAGTAGGGAAAGACCTGCTTTCAAGTTCACTTGTGTAGCTGTTGGGGGGATTCAATTTCTCACAGGCTATTGGGCTGAGGGCCCTCAGCTTCTCACTAGCACTTGGCCTGCAGCCCCCTTCAGTTCCTTACCTTGTGGGTTTCTCTGTAGAGCAGCTCACAACATGGCAGTTAGCCTCTCTTAGGGCAAGTGAGAGGGAGGGGGGTGTGCAGGATGGAAGCCATGGTCTCTTGTGACTTAATCTCAGAATTGGTATCCCATTGTCTCTGCCTTACTGTTGTGGTAGAAGCAGATCACCATGGCCAGCAACTCTCAAGAGGAGGAGATCCACACACGTCTGCAAATACTAGGAGACTGAGATGACTGGGGCCATCTCAGAGGCTGCCTGCCATATTGCATGGAGCATGCGGTATAGGTGATGAGGCTGGGGAAGGGCTTTGGTAAAATTGTGCAGGGCCAAAGATGCCAGACTAAGAGATTAGAGTTTCATCCCATAGACTATTTGGGGTTATGGGCAATTTTGAGGCAAAAGGGGGTTAGATCAGTTTTTCAAAGGCTGACTCTGAGGACAGGGGAGTGATGATGTGGTTAGGGAGATAGAGGTTTAGGAAGAAGAGCCGGGAGCTGTTGGCAATAATCTCCTGCGAGGATAGAGACTTAAACTGGACACAGAGTGGTTATGGGAAGGGAAAAAAATGGATTCAAGGGGCAGCTGAGCACTGCTACATGGTTCTCAGCCAGGCCAACTGGTTGTGGCCCAAGAGGTCACCCCTGATGTGGAGTCAAGCTGGGGTCTTTAAACATTGGGAGGAAGGACAGTGTGGAATCTCCCCAGAATGGGGTGGTATCTGTTTTTATCAGCATGCACAGGGTTGGGGTAGCCTCCATCAGGGGAGGTGGAGCTGTAGATGAGCCAAGTCGTTGAGGTGGGGACTTTCTTAGAGCAAAGGAGCTTTAGGAAAAATGCAGATTTTTGAGAAGCCAATGGAGGGTGGACTGATTCAGAGTAACCAACTCAATAGGAAAACTTACAGGGTGAGAGGAGGAGGAAACAGGAAGGAGAGCTGCTGAGTGGAACCCAGGTTGGGCGGACTGAGGTGGGGGCTCAGCCACAGAGCTGAGCGACAAGGCATCTGGCCAAGGAAGCCGGCTAAGTCACAGCTTGTGGCTGAGGTGGCCCCAGCTCAGGCAGGGTCATAACCACATGCATGTACATGGCATTTGACAGCCAGCAGGACATTTCCATATCAGCTCCCCTGTAGTTTCAAAACAGCGTGGAGAGGTGGGCAGGGTGGGGATGATAGTCTCCAGGTTAGAGTTGAAGAGAGAAAGCCTTGGGACTTTTGGATGATTTGTTCAAGGTTATGCAGCTGGTACACGGCCGGGCTGGAGAGTGAACCCAAGGTACTGAGTCCAGGCCCCATGCTCTCTGCCTCGCTGTGCTGCCTAAAGTCACCAGGGTGCTTGCATGGAAGGTCCCACTCCTTCAGGGATGCAGATGGCCAAAGGCAGAGCAAAGGAGCAGCATGATGAATCCCCTAAGAATTCTCACTTAGGAGGAAAAAAAAAGGGATAGGTGGGAGTAATTATGGAGAGACAAGTGGATTCCGACAGTGGAGCCCAGGGGGAGCTCTCCAGGAAGGGGTGGGGACTCAGGACTCCACAGCTGTTAGGAACCCTAAAGGCGAGGTCTCTTCCTCTCTCCCAATCTCTAGCTTCCCACTTACCATCTTTGTGGCCGTCTCACTGGTCTCTCCCTCTGCCTTTGTGGACCCATCTTTGGGTCTTACCTATTTCCTCCTACCCACACATCTGCTTTGCCATCTTGTCCCCAACTGTTTTCTCTGCTTCTGGGTGTGCATGTGGTGCCGAGGTAGGAGGGGGCAAATGGCCCATCCCATGGCTCCTAAGGCCATGTCACAGCTCTACCTGGTAACAGACCAGACCACCGATAGAACCTCCTGGAACACAGGATACAGCCTGATACAGGCAGGCCTGTGACTCTTAGAAAAGAGGGTCACTATGAGCTCAGATCTGAGAACTGGGGTCCTCATTTGATGCCGTATGGAAGAAACAACCCCTGGGGACACAGCAGTGACTTCCCTCAGCCAGTCATGTTCCAGCCTCAAGGCCTTTGCACTTGCAGTTTCCTTTCCCTGGAAAGCACTTCCCAGATTCTATTTGGCTTGGTCCCTCACACTGCCCAGGTCTTTGCTAAAATGGAACTTCTCCATGAGACCTCTCCTGACCACCCTATCTAAAACAGCACTCCCGGCCCCCTCCCACATTCCTTACTCCTTGCTTCATTTTCCTCCATTACATATCACCATCAGGCCCACTGTAGGTTTGTCATTTAATTTTTGTGGTCTATGTCCTCCTTCTACAATGTGAGCTCCACAAAAGCGGGGGGTTTTTACTGTCCTGTTCACTTTTGTAGTCCCAGAGCTTAAGCATAGAGAGTGGGTGCTTGATAAAGATTTGCCGAATGTACTCCTTCCTAAGTGAGATGTATCTTATTGTCCTAAATGCCCTCTGCCCACAGCAGTGAATGAGAAGGAGTCTTGTGAAGTAGGGATTACTGGGCTCCCTCAAATGGGCAAGAAAATAAGAAAGATTATGAAACCAGAGGTAGACAATTAGAAAGAAAATCTTTCCTTCTCTAATCCTTATGGGTTGGCAGAAGGAGCTAATGGTTTGAGAATAAATGCATATAGAGACTTGCTCAGTGAAATAACCACAGGGGTGCCTGGGTGGCTCAGTCGGTTAAACATCCAACTCTTGATTTTGGCTCAGGTCATGATCTCGTGATTTGTGAATTTGAGCCCCGCTCTGAGAGTGTGGAGCCCACTTGGGATTCTCTCTCTCTTCCTCTCTCTCTCTCTCTCTCAAAATAAATAAATTTTTAAAAAATTACAGATGTGACAAATTCCATGAAATGGAGTAAATGTTGCAAATGTTACCAGTGAAGGCTGCCTCGGTGTGGGGTTCATCACGATCCCTCTAGTGACACCCCATGGGCAAACACTTAGCCTTTTAATAACTAAACCTGGCTTCCCTTGGCCTGATCGCTGCCCTTAGTAACACAAAGTGTTCTACGGAGTGAGGAGTCCTCGGCCCGAGACCTTGTTGCCCCGAGTGCCAGGAGGAACCACCCAGCTTGGTCAAGCCCCAGGTGAGGCAACCCAGCTGCTTAGGGCACAAAATTTAAGGAGGCAACACTCTGGGGTTAGTGACAGTGCAGGGTGGTCCTTGCAGGAACCTAAGGATGAGAGCATCCTTTAATCCCGTGCTCTTGATAGGATGCTCGCTCTCAGGACAGGGGTCGTGATAGATTTCAGGGCCCTGGGCTCTTTTGCCTTTGTGGACCCCTTCCTTCTTAAAAATACATATATTAAAAATTATATTTTCAAACCATGTTAATAAAAAGACTAATATAACCTAAGCTGGATTATATTCACATTTTTCCTCTGATTTGAAAATAAAACATTTTAATGGCCCCTAAAATTGTCCTAGACCCTAGGCTCTGTTCTTAGTGGCAAAGCTGCCCATGGCAAGGGGTTGTGCAAACCTGAGAGCGAGCCCTCCTGGATTCTGCACCTTAGAAGCTTCACTTGCCTCACCCTAGTCCCAGCCCTTGGTTGGGGCAAAGACCTGGGCAGTGTGAGGGACCAGGGATACGGGGTTGGCACAGGAGCATTCAAAATCCCTACATTGAAACCTCTGTTGAGTGATTTTATTTCCTTCCCTTCTCTGTCTGAGCTTCAGTATCCACATGTTTAAAACAGTTACAATGAGTTGAGAGGCGTTTATTGCAATATGAATAGGAGAATATAATAAAATCACCATGTGATCCAGCAATTCCACTCCTAGGTCATAGCCCACAGAACTGAAAGCAGGGACTCAAACAGATACTTGCACAGCCGTGTTCCTAGCATCATGATTCACAATAGCCAAAAGGTGGAAACAATGCAAATGTGCACCGACAGATGGATAGACAAAATGCGATATATCCATACCATGGAATGCTATTCAGCTGTAAAATGGAAGGAAATTCTGAAACAGGCAACATGGATGAATCTGAAAACATTATGCTAAGTGAAATAAACCAGACACAAAAGGACAAATGTTGTAGGATTCCACTTATATGAAGTACCTAGAAGAGACGAATTTGTAGAAACAGAAAGTTTATAGTTTCTGTTGGAGGTGATGAAAACATTCTGGAAATGGACAGTAGTGATTGCGATTGCACAATACGGTCAATGTACCTAGTGCCACTGAATCAGACACTTAAAAATGGTTAAAATGGTACATGTTATGTCTAGTTTTACCACAATAAAAGAATGTATACATAATCATCTTGCAAAGGGCAAAATGTCCTACAAAAGAAATCGTTGTTATCATTATTGATAATTGCTGTATTGCTGTGGTAGATGAGCATTCCAAAGTTCACAGACCAGACAGACAGACGGGCATAAAACTGCTTTGTAAACACAGCCTTCTCCAGCCTGGACCTGTTGCTCACCACCCACTGTAGCCGCTGATTTAATGACCGAGTCCAAGAATGCATGGATGCTGGCCAAGATTCTAGAAGCCCTGGGTATCTCAGAGCATGCACTTTCACCTGGGAGACCTGCCATTCCCTGCCTTCCAATAGCCTTTCCTCTGAGGGACCAGGGATACGGGGTTGGCTGAGAGATCTAAGACAGCCTTGGAGTTGGTGGCATGAGGGGTGAGAGGTCAGGTTACCTAGCAGGCCCTGATGGTGGGTACTTTGTGCTGAACTTGGCCTGATCTGGCTTCCTGGCTTGGGAAGAAGGTCTTGGTATCTGAGCAGAAAGGAGAGCTCTGGGGGCATTAAGACCTGGGATGGAGGCCCACAGGCCTCGGTGTGGGAGCTAGTCTTCCCATGAGCAAAAACCCTATTTGCCAAGATGAATCTTACAAAACACCCTAAAGGGGTGAGGCGGGACAGGGGAGTCCCGGGATGGAAGGACACTTCACAAATTCACCACAGAGTTTCTTCTGATAACAAGTCTATCCAACAAGTGCGATTTTGGTTCCAGGGACACCCTGGCTCTCAAGGGGAGCCTGTGAATTCTCCGGAGTTGGCAAGCAATTTGTTGGTATTTGTGGGGAAAAAGCCTATAGGTCCCATCGGATTCCCAAAGGAGCCCGTGACCCAAAAACTACTTTTAAAACCACTGTTCCTGTGAATTTAGGATCTGTTCTTAGAGACCAGTATTGGAGCTGTACCCAGTTTCAGAGGGTATAGGGATTCCTCCAAATGGGGTGTTGGGCTGCACACATCAGGCAGGAGAGAGATGAGGCTTTAGGAAGGGTCACTGCTTCATCTTCCTAGTTTCTTAAGTGAAACAGTTGGTTTTTAAACAAGCAAATTTTACATCGGTGCACGAATGCTGGCCCCAAGCGACAGGACGTCTCCTTGTTGACCATGATCTCCTCCTCCTTCCTCCTAGCTTCTGTGTGTATAAATGACACGCCCAAGTCCCCAGTCAGCCCAGAGTATTGAGCCCATAAAAGAATGACCCCCCCCACCCCGCCCCAAGCCCCACTGATCCCAGTCTATTTTAAGCCCCAAACAGAGTCCTAGGCGATCTGTAGGGACTCTGGGCCAGGCTGGCAAGCATCAGGCAGACGCCAGCTTGTGTGGCCCTGCTTGTCCCTGCACGGGAGGCAGTAAGGAGAAGGGTCATAAGGCATGGGTAATTTAAAGGCTCTGAAGAGTGACTCAGACATTCCAATGGGGCTTTTCTTTTTCCTCTTTGTTGATGTGTGAAATGCAATTGCAGTCACTTTTTCCAATGAGTTGATAAACCACGATTATCTGTGGCAGCTTGTGAGCCAGGGCCATCGTGAACAACTCCACATGCCAACATTTTTCTCTCTCCTGCCCCCAACACCTAAGATAACCACCCAAGGCTAAGGCCAGAGGTATCTTGGTCCCAGGAATTGTAACAAAGGTGCAGGGTGCAAGTGGTCACAGGCAGTTGTCTGAAAAGAGTGGTCCCATGGAGGGTTGCAAGCTTGTGAGCTCAGGCCCATCCTACCCCCACTCCTCTGTCACCTGGCATAAAGGAAGAGCAGACAAACGGCTTGTTGTGCATCAGAGAGGAGGTCATCAAGGAAGGGAAAGACCTACATCATTTGGTGAGCACCTTCTGTGGGTCAGGAGCTGAGCTGACTGTCCCCTTCCCTCCATGTGTGTCATTTCATGTAATCCTCGTGACAGTAGAGGACTACTTGAACCTGAATGCATACCAAATGCCAGATATTGTACATACCCGATCTTTACAGCAATTACCCCAGCTGGTTATGGTCTCCCTCCAGTTTACCCAGGAGCAAACTGAAGCACAGAGAATTAAATCACAGGGTCAGCAAGTGAATGGCAGGAGAGTAAGGGTCTTGAACCAGGTCTAACTCTGAAATCCATCCTTTTGCCCCACACAAGGCTGCCTCCCATCAAGAGCTGGCCTTGTTGGCCCATGATGGCCCATATGCCCAGCTATGGCCACAGAATTGAGCCTTCCAGGGATTTCACACAATGTAGCAGCTCTTGGTTTCCTCCTTCCAAAGAGACACAGGCTTCCAAAGAGAACCTCCTGTCCTCATCAACTGGTTCCTAATCAACAGACCCGCTAGGCAATGGCAATGGACAAGAGGAGCTGGGGAGCCCTGCTGGGTGTCACTGAGTCTGCTGTACAGTCTGTCTTCCCCCAGATGAGGAGACAGGATGATGGACCCTCAGATCGGCACTGGTTTGCCAGGGGCATAGTCCTCACCTCTGGAGAGGAGGTTCTCTTTGGTGGCAGGACTGTTGGGGGACCTCCTCTGCCCCCCCCCCCAGCCAGGACCCCAGAGCCTAAACCTGGCTGGCGGCCATTGGGTAAAGGATTGAGAAGTGAGCCAGGACTGGGGTGGTTCTTCTGCAGGCTGTTTAAAGACCTTCTAGCCAGTGGGCACTTCTCACTTCTGGTGGGAAGCCACACTGTAGTCCCAGGCTGTGGTGGTGCAGCCAGCCTGGGGTGGGGTAGTAACAGTGGTGAGAGATGGAAGTGATGTTTGGGAAGGAAGTTCTGCTGAAGGTCTGACTGCACAGGGAAAGGAATCAGAGGACTTGGCTGTGAACAAGAGATAGGAGACAGAGAGTTTTTTCAGTGGACTTTCTGGAGCACCTGGCTGGCTCAGTCAATTAAGCATCAGACTTTGGCTCAGGTCATGATCTCAGGCTTCCTGAGTTTGAGCCCCGCATCAGGCTCTGTGCTGTCAGCGCAGAATCTGCTTCAGGTCCTCTGTCCATCTCGTTCACACTCTCTCAAAAATAAACATCAGGGGCACCTGGGTGGCTCAGTCAGTTAATTAAGCGTCCGACTTCGGTTCAGGCCATGATCTCACAGTTTGTGGGTTTGAGCCCCGCGTCGGACTCTGTGCTTACAGCTCGGAGCCTGGAGCCCGCTTCAGACTCTGTGTCTCTCTCTCCCTCTGCCCCTCCCCTGCTCTCCCTCTGACTCTCTCTTTCAATAATAAATAAGCATTAAAAAATTTTTTTAAATAAACATTAAAAAATAAAATTAAAAAATAAAATGGACTCTTCTAGTTCAGTTTGTACTAAAGACTGGGTGAGGTTTGCACTCCCCAAGGTGAGTTTTATTTAGACCCAAAAGCTTAACATTCACAAGTTTAAAAAGAGGTAGAGAGGGAGGGATAGACACTTTACCCCCAAAAAGCCTTGGTGCCATGAAGTTAAAACTGCCACTAATACTGTGGGACTCTGAGCTACTTTCTCATCATTAAATGGAGACCAACACTCCTCAAAGTGGGCTTTGTTTTGTGTGTGGCTGGGGAGGGGGGGCTAGTTCAGGAGTCACTTCAATATTAAATCCACTGGAATTAACGGTCTTTTCTTTTGACTGCTTTTAGAATTTTCTTTTGGTCTCAGTTCTAGGTTTTATTTATTGTATCTTATTTGACAGAGAGAGAGCATGAGCAGAGGAGAGGGGCACAGAGAGAGACAGAGAGAGAGAGACAGAGAGATAATCTCAAGCCACAACCCTGGGATCATGACCTAAGCCAAAAATCAAGAGTCTGATGCTGAATCGACTGAGCCACCCAGGAGCCCCATCAGTTGTTCTTTATTTTAATTTGTTGTGTCTAGGTGTGTATTTCTCTTCAACTTTTGAGCAAGGGGTGGGGGGTGGGGTGGCGGTCCAGGAGCCTTCTCAAATTTGTGGGACATTGTAGTTAATCATTTATGACAAATTCTCATCCATTTCCTTGCTGGACATTGTAACCCTTTCATGTTTTCTCATCTGCTTCTGAAGCCCCAACTGGATGTGTACCGGATACTCTAGCTCTGCTCTGTCTCTACCCAGTGTTTTCATATTTTTTTCACCTCTTTATCCTCAAAGTTATGGAGGACAATGTTTGACACATAGAAAGCACATGAAAAACCATTACACCCTTTCCTGGTAAAGGTGGGCAAACATAATTATTTGGGCAGGTGGGGGAGCCTTCTATTTAAAAGACAAACTGGAGGAAAAAGAAAGAAAAATGAATCACTGCAAACTATATTTATATGAAGAATGAGGATTTTTGAATGGTCCTCTATACCTTTGCTACTCAAGGCGGTTTTCCTGGGCTGGCAGCATTGGCCTCACTCAGCAGCTCATTAGAAATGTAGTATCTCGGGGCGCCTGCGTGGCTCAGTCAGTTAAGCGTCTGACTTCAGCTCAGATCATGATCTCACGGTTCCTGAGTTCCAGCCCCGCATCAGGCTCCCTTTCTCTCTCTCTCTCTCTCTGCCCCCCCCCCCCCCCCCCCCCCCCCGCTTGCTCTCCCTCTCTCTCTCAAAAATAAATACACATTAAAAAAAGAAAGAAATGCAGACTCTCTGGCCACCCCGGACCTCCTGAATCAGAATCTGTGTTTTAATAAGAGCCCCAGAAAATGCATACACACTGTAAAGTTTGACAAGAGCTTCTCCCTCACAAACTTGGCTGAGGGTATTAGAATTGCCTGAGGAATTTCTGAAACTACTGGCACCTGGGTCTCATTCCCAGCGACCCTGATTTCACCAGTCTGTGGTGAGCCCTGGGCATGGAGAGGTTTTTTGGTTTTTATTTGTTTTTTAAGCTCCCCTGGTGATTCTAATGCTCAGCAAGCCCTGAGGCATATTCAGGTGTGCGGGGCACCTGGGCCGGGAGAAGCAAAAGAAACAGAGGTTTCCCTGCCTTTCCCAGCCAGCAGGAGTCTGTCCTGGGTTTCCCCAGCCCCCGCCCTAAGGAGGCCACAGGGCTTAGAGGAAGGAATTTGCCCTGGGATTCTGGGTTCTAATCCAGTTCTGCCTCCCCTCCACAGGCATGTTCCTGAGCCCAGTAACCGCCAGTCAAATGTAGGACTAAGTGAAAAATCCCCTTTTGATTCCTGGTGTCCTTACTGGAAAATGAGGCTACTTATTCCCTCTAGCCATAAGATCTGCTGAAGGGGGCCTCTCCCAGTCCACACGCCAAGCATCTTCAATAGGGAAGGTGTGTGTGCCCCCAGAGGGTACAGAGCACGTGATTCCATTGACGTGAAGGTGGCAGGAGTCAGAAGAGTGGTTACCCTTCGGAGGGGTAATGGGCAGCCAAGGGGGCACTCAGAAGCCTTCTGGGGTGTGATAGCATTCTAGATCTAGACCCGGCTGGTGGTTTAATGGGTGTATAAACCTTCGCTGAGCTATTCATCTGGGAATTGAACACTTTATGTAAATTATACCCCAATTAAAAACAAAGAGCAAGTAATGCTCACAGCAGGCCCTGGGGGAACCAAAAGTTCAAATTGCTTGACCGCCAGGAGCTGATGATATCAGCTAGCTTGGGAGCTTAAAGCAGAAACTGGGGAGAGGGGGAGAGAATGAGAGCCCTAGACCCGGATAGACATGGACAGAGAAGGTGCTTCTGGGAATAAGTTGGCCCAAATTCCAGGCAGTCAAATTAGTCCTAGGAGAAAAGGGTGGGGTTTGGCCTCTAAGTATGGTGACCGGTTTGCCCAGGACTCCTGGTTTTAGCACTGGAAGTTCGGTATGCTGGGAAACGTCTCAGGCCAAGGCAGGGGGGACTGGCCTGGCTCTGGGCTGGCAGAGCCCAGGGAGAAGCCCCCTGCACCCAGAGCCCCCCGAGTCATTCAGGAGGAGCCCGCGATGGGTTAGGTAGATAGGCTCTCTCCTCTTCGGCCAGAGGTGGCTGTGAATCCACCGAGTCAGAGATAGCAGCGGCCACCTCCTCCGAGGCCCTCCCGAGTTCCTCCACCTGCATTATGTCCCCACAGTCTCCACCCTCACAGGGCCCATCAGGCTACTTTGCAATTGTTTATTTGCTTATTGGTGTTTTTCTTGGCTTTGAGCCCCTGGGGGGTATGGGTGAGGCTTCCTTGCCTTTGCACGCTGTATTCTAGCTCTGCTCAGGGCCCCTGCACCAGTGCCTGGGGGCGGGGGTGGGGTGGGGGGGGGGGAGAAGCTTTTAATCTTTTTGTGCCACGGATCCTCCCCGCAGCTTTGAAGAAGTTTTAATCCTCAGAAGACTGCTTCCAATGCATAAAATAAGATGGGGAGGGTCACAAATCTATTATTCGGAGATACTGCTATCAACAGATTTCTTTAAGTGCCTTCGTGATTGAGTCTTAACCATCATCCTTCAGTAATGCTCAAACAGAACCCAGAGGCAGGTGTGATGTTGAGAAGCCATGACTGCAGATGGTGTTGTGGGATCCCTGCCGCCCCTGGGCCCTGGAGGGGAGAAGACGCGGGATTTCCACTGGTGCCCATCCGAGGTGCCGCTGGCCCGGCTGCGGGTTGCCACCTACATTCCTACTAGAGGGAACCCCGGTTTCACTTAGCAGTTAATGAAAATACAGGGGTACATTTTTGCCCCATCCAAATCCATATGTGCCCCTGAGTTCTACCCATAGACTTCAGGTTAAGAAGTACTGGGTGAGTGAAGGCAAGTCAGATGTAAACTGTGGAGTGCAGGGCCCCTTGAATGTTGCTAGTGCTTGAGGGACGTGGGTGCTTCTGGGATGGGCAGGGGAGGTGGAGAAGCAGGCTAAAGCCCGCTGATTAGCTGGCAAACTTTGAGGCCAAAAGCAAACAGGGGAGCCTAGTCTCCGCAGAACTGGCTGCTGGCTCTCAGTAAGTTTTGTGGTAGTAAAATAACATTTGGGGAGACCCTGGCCGCCTCCCTCCATTCCCCAGGGTGTGGGAGGGCACAGGGCTGGTAGAGCCGGCCTCTGCAGCCTGGAGAGGCCTCTGGGGAACAGCGGGAGGTGCTGTGGGGTCAGCCCCGTGTCAGACCACCGCCTGGCTAAGGCAGAGGCTTTGAGGGCTGCTGGGAAGGTCTTGTCCATCCCTTACAGTTCCCTGAACACCCCCCTGAGGAAGACAAGCTTCAGGTAAACCCTTCTCTTTTGGAGCAAAAGTCCACCTCAAGGGAGGTGGTACATTCAGACCTCAAGGTCTTAGCAGGAGTGATTTTTTTATATCACACTGTGCAAGAGTGCAGGGGACCAGAGACCCGGGGTCGGGGGGGGGGGGGGGGGGGCAAGCAGCCCCACTCCTGGCACCGGCCCAAGTGACCGCCAGCTGGAAAACTGCCTTCTAATTAGCAATCAGGAAATCAAGGCAAAGCACAGCGCCAAGCAGCATGACCCCAGCCACAGCCTGGTGACATTTCCATCCTGTAGACGGCATGCCCCTGCCCTGCACGGTGGGGCTGCAGACCCCATGGGTTATTTTTATCTAATGCTGCTATTGTTGGTCATTGAGTAGCTGCTGTGGTGGGTTCCAGCAGCCGTGAGCTTGCAGCAAGGGTTTCCTGTGCAGCTTCCTCCTCCTCCCTCTCGAGAGGCTCCCTCCCTCCACCAAGGCTCTCTGGCAACCTGAGGGCTCCTGGAGCCTAACCCTGGCCTTGGAGGCTGCCAAGGGCCCTGTGGCCTGCCCTGGCTCTCCCCCCGAAGCCCCACTGCCTCTGCAGAGAAGGGGGTAAAGCTGTTACTTCCAGTTATCTCTCTCACACTCCAAAGCTCTAGAAGATAAAAGCACTGCTTTCTAGCAAGCCAGGTTCTCCAAGTCAGTGGCTCTCAGAATGTTTTAACTGTGACTTACAGCAAGAAAAAGATTTTTCATGACCTGGTACACACATCGTAGCTACGTAGAAATGAAAGGTTTCAGAGAATAACAACCTTCCTATGTCTGCTGCACTCTGGTTTTTACCCACCCTGTACTGTTCTGGGTTTTCCTAGTTAGGATTCTGGTTGCAACCCACAAATAAATCGATTTCACAACCCAGTAAGGATTCATGATTCCGTTTGAAAAATACTGTAGCAGATCGCGCTTTCTGGAGCTAGTGCTCTTTTCTGAACGAAGGAAGGGCCCTGGAGTGTAGAGAGGTCTTCTGAACTAGGCACCGTCCTGGTTTGGAGTTCTATTCATTTTGCAGAAAAGGAAGCCAAGGCTCCACCAGCCTGAGTAGCTTGCCCACAAATCAGCCACGGGGGAACATGGCAAATGTTACAAACCAGGACTTCCCCCCACCCCTCAGGAAGCCAGCTCTTACACATTTACCAGTGCACCCTTGATTCCAACCCTGTTCTTTCTGGTTCCAAAGTCAGTGTTATTTCAAAGCCTGCTGACCTCAGCTTCCTCATCTGTAAATAACATTAAAAATGCCCACTTCATGGGAAAAATTATATTCCCTGAGTACATTCTGGTAAGAGGGACAGTGACTGGAAGGGAACAAAAATGCAGATAATTATCTGCCTCTGTGATGGATTTGACGTAAGGTCCCAAACTCCACTGTCTTGTGTAATTTCCATCACTGCTAAATGGAGTTTGCATAGAAAAAAAAAAAAATCTCTCTATAAAAACTCAAGCTTTGCAAAACTGTTGAGAATTAGAAGAAATGAAGGTAAATCTGTAGCCCGGTGCTCTGAAAATGGCAGCCAAGGTTTGACAAGAGGGAATCCACGTTTTTCTAATTGGAAATAGCAAAGGAAGTATTGCAAATGAATTGCATTTCAAAGTAGGACCTTCTTTGCAGGTAGAAGGGAGTATTTGAATAAATATTCTGATGCATAAACTATAGCGACACACATAGCCTACATTAGTCACTAATTTTCAAAATTCTAGAATAAAGGCTTACAGCCTCACATTTATTCAGTCCGGCACATTGGTGCCCCTCTATCTGACAGCGGCCTTGGCCTGTCTGGAACTCTCTCCCATTTGTGGCCACCCTGCTCTCCCAGGGCCACACAGGAGTCTGTATCGTCATCCTCATCATATTTATAATAATAACTGCTCTATCAGTTTCCCACGGTGGCTGTCACAAATTACTACAAATTGTATGACTTAACACAAATGTATTATCTTACCGCTTTAGAAGTCAGAGGTCTGAAATAGGTGTCACTGGGCTAAAATCAAGATGTTGGCAGGGCCATGTACCTTCCGGAGGTTTCAGGGAGAACCGTTTCCAGGCCTTTTCCATTCTCTAGGGACCCCTGCATTTCTTGGTGAGTAGACCCTCATCCTCAAAGCCGGCAGCATTTCACCTATGAACTTCTCTCTGGCACTCACTTTTCTGCTTCCTCGTTTCATTATAAGGACCCTTGTGATTAGATTGGGCTCACCTGGGTAATCCAGGGTCTCCCAAGCCAGTCAGCTGATTAGCAACCTCAGTTCCACCTACAGCCCTAATTGCCACTTTTCCACGGAACCTAGCATATTCACAGGTTCCTGAGATTGGGACGTGATCATCTTTATTCTGCCCACCACGTTTCACATTTTGAGTACTTACTACGTACCTGGTACGGTTCTAAGCATGTTACTTGTAAAAATGCATTTAAATCTTGCCATAACTCTAAGAAGTAGGTATCCATTTCATAGATGAGGAAAGTGAGGCACAGAGAGGGAAAGTAAATTGCCCAGGCTACACAGCTAGTAAGAGGCAGGGCTGAGGTACAGATTCAGGAGTCTGGTCTCAGAGCCCATTTTCTTAAGCTATAACCACCCTTTAGCCACTGAAGGACAGATGTACAAATCAAATGCTACTTAATTTAATCCTCATTTGGTGATCCAGGCGCCCTTATGGGATGTGATAGTGCCTCAGGTCAATTAATACTGACTGTACTTTGCCACTGGTTGAACAACTTTGGATGGGCTGACCAGTGGATTTCCAGGGGCTAAGATGTTTGACAAGTCTGCTTCCTTACCCAGTGGGCCTCTCACAATGGCCAATAGTGATTCTAAACTCTGCTCTGTGGTATCTGACCTCAGCTACTTCTCTTTCTCTCCACTTCAGCCATTGTAGCTTCACAGACATTCCTCAAACAAAACAAAACAAAACAAAACACCACAAAAACAACAACAACAACAACAACAACAAAAAACAAGTCAGTTTCTAACGCAGGGCCTTTGCACTTGCTAGCATCCCACCTGGAATCTCTTCCCAGTCTACACAAGACTCAACCATCACTTCAAACAGGTCTCTGACCAAGGATCAAAAAGGAGCCATGCATCAGGCCCACCTTGGTGGGTCTCCCCTCTCCTCTCCAATATTTTGGTGGAAAAAAGACATTAAAATTTTCTTCTTTTCCCTGCTTTCCCCCTTCATGGTGGTGAACAAAAGGGTCAGATTAAGGGAGTTATATTTGTAGGTAGGGAGGTGTCTTCACCTTGAGGTTCCCCTTGGCTCTGCTGTGTACAAATGGCCCAGAGCAAAAAGCAGGGGACAGAAGCCAGGGGCTAGTTTCTTAACTGCCAGCTCTTTAAGGGGAAGAGAGGAAAAAGTCTTGACTTACAGGGGACCTGCCGAGTACTCAGTCTTCATATCTCTGTGCAAGATGTACTAGAAAAGAACACTGTGGACACTGGATATTAAGAAATTGACCCAGAATTACATTTTTTTAAATGTTTATTTATTATATTTTGAGAGAGAGAGAGAGACAGAGTGTGAGCCAGGGAGGGGCAAAGAGAGAGAGAGACACAGAATCTGAAGCAGGCTCCAGGCTCTGAGCTGTCAGCACAGAGCCCGACACGGGGATCAAACCCACGAACTGTGAGATCATGACCTGAGCCGAAGTTGGACACTTAACCGATTGAGCCACCCAAGCACCCTGGCCCCGAATTACATATAGAGGGGCTGAGTAGGACTTGAACACAAGCCCACTTGAGTAACACAGGAAAGTTGCTCTTCCTTTAGGGAGAGAAGAGGTGAACTGGGATAAGGGGGGGACAATATTGGAAGCAATTGGCCAACCACAGGAAAAAAACCTTTTTTTTTTCTGAATGAGTAATTATTGTATTTAGAAACTCACAAGGAGACAATGGGAAACAGAAATGAAGCCTTTGTTTCTGTCCCTAGGGGATATTTGCATATGGATACGCAATTGTTTTAGCACCACTTGTAGAAAAGGCTCCCTTCTCCACTGAGCTGTCTCAGCACCTTTGTCAAAAATTAATCGACTATACTTGTGTCTGTTTCTGGACTCCCTAGTCTGTTCTATGGATCTATTTGTCTATCTTGATGCTAATACTACACTGTTTTGATTACTGTAGCTTTGTAGTAAGGTTTGAAGTTGAGATTTGGATCATCTAACTTGCTTCTTTTTCAAAGTTGTTTTGGCTTTGCATTTCCATATGAATTTCAGAATTCAGATTGTGGATTTCTGCAAATAAAGCTTGCTGTATTTTGACTGAGTTGAATTTATAGAACAATTTGGAGACAACTGCCGTCTTAACATAGAATCCTCAGATCCATGGAACATGGTATATACCTCTCTGTCGATGGAGGTCTAATTTAATCTTTCTCAGCAATGTTTTGTAGTTTTCTTTGAACAGCTTTTGCACATCTTTTGTCAAATGTATTCCTATACTTTATATTTTTTATGCTAATGTAAGTGTACTTTAAATTTCAATTTCTAATTGTTCATTGCTAGTATCCTGAAGTATAGTTGAGTTTTGTAAATTGATCTTAGATCCTGCAAGCATGATGAACTCACACGTCAGTTCTAATAGGTTTCTTTTGGGGGGGGGGGCGTAGATTTAATAAGATTTTTCTATGTAAATGATGTTATCTGTGAATTAAACCATTTTATGAGGGACTACCTTCAAGGAGGCTGTGTTCTAATACATTGCATCTCAGGCTATTAGAAGGAAATAGAGGGACAATCCGGGATGAAGATGATAGAGGGCTGCAAGTTATTCTCAGGACAGCAGATGCACAAATCTCATGGTTTTATTTAGGCTAGTGCTAAAATGGATCCATAGTCTATCAATGCTGGCGGACACTCTCAGCATAGATCACTTGATTATCTATAGTCCCCATGGTTATGAGCCCAGTTGTGGGCCGAGTGAAGGCAAAAATATCCAGCTTTATGTTGGAAAAGTGTCAGAAAACCCTTCCCACAAAGCGCCACCTCCCCTCACTGCCACCTCCATGAATCCTCCTTCCTGATCTCTGAGCCTTCCATCCTGTCCCCTCCAACCCCATCTCCAAAGAGCCAGACTGTGTAAAAATGTAAATGATACCATTCTTTGCCCTGTACAGAGAAGAAAATCCAACCTCTTTCCCCAGGTGTCAACAGCCTTCCTGGCACTATTTCCCTGCTCCCACTAGTTAAGCTCATTCCCAGCCTTCTCTCTGATGGAAGCACTCTCTCCGTGCACCTCACCCCCTTCTTCAGGTGTCCATCTTGGCCCTCCCAACAGATACTCTCAGGGCATCCTGTTTTCCCGCCCTTGAACTCACCACACTTATCATTTTACACTAAAGCAGGGCAGTGAGGGCTGAGAATGCTGCCCTTGTGTTTACTCCAATCTCTTAACGATGCTTGTCAATCATAGGCACTCGATGCATGTTTTGAATGACTACCAGAGCTTTTAGTGGCATATATGTCCATCCTTCACCCCCAGTCTTTGTGGATGACCTTACAAGGTACCCTGGGTGTTTCTCTTTCCTTAGAAAGGTGGCATAAAACTGAGGCTGTGCGTTAAAAGCTCCCCATGATTCTAAGCAAAACGAATGCTCAGACCTTGTCCTAGCCACTGAAATCCAAGTCTCTGGGGGTAGAACCCAGGTAGTTGTGCTTTTAAAAAGCTTTCCTGGTGATTCTGATGTGCATCCAAAGTTGAGGACCATGGGCACAGAAGGAAAGGCTGCTTTCATTCAGCCAGGTGACAAGAACCATGGGTGGGTTCACCCCGGAAGGGCCAGTGGGCAAGATACGGAAGGGACCCCAGTGGAGCTCCTCTGAACTCAGCCTCTAACAAGAGTTGCATGCTGGTGCCATGCTCTGCCCGTTCAAATGGAAGAAAGAAGGAAACCAGACCAGAGTGGAAAGCATTTTCAAACTTTATTTACAACTGTCACAGTGACAAAAAGTAGTTTGGAAAAAAAAAAAATGCTAGTTTCTCCCTGAGCCTCAAAAAAGAACAGATAGAAGTTACAGGAGGTTCATCTTACAACAGGCATTTTTACTGAAATACTAGGGTTTTTTTTTTTAATACGATCAGTTAGAAATACACACAAGTTACTTAACAACAACAACAAAAAAAAACAAAAAACAAAAAACAAAACAACAGGAGGCCAGATAGGAGCTCAGCCACTTGTCTAAGAGTGGCTGGGTCCCTGCAACAGGCTCGCTGCGGCAGGCCCTGACTTTAGTTGTCAGCCCCTGGCCTGCTCAGACTCCAAATGGTCGTACAAAGGCATCTAGCGACCAGCAAAATAATAAGACACCCCCATAAACACACATATACACAAAGTAGATTTGTTATGCAGTTTACAAGCACGTTCCTAGCACACGGCAAGACCAGGACAGATGAGAGAAAGGAGCAGTTGAAAGGGACACAGAAACACAGGATTTTAAAAGGCAAGGCCCCATCCACAAAGGGAGGCAGGTGCGGGATGAGGGAGGGAGGACTCTCTGCAGCCAGAACAGGACCAGTGGGAGCATGAGGGATGCCCTGGCAGTGCGGGCTGCAGGCCTTGCCCATTCCCGAGGAGCTGGAAGAAGTTATTGCCATCGGTGTGTGTGACACAAGCAGACAACACAGGGGGCAGGGTGCGGGGGGCGGGGGCTGGGGGCTGGGCGTGGGCTTCCCAGAACCAAATCCTGCTGAGGTGTTAACTGTGCACCCTCATCCCCCTGCACCCGCTCCCCGGAACCACGCTAGCCTTGAGGTATTAAATACAGCTCTATATACAAGTCCCAAACTGCGGTCCACCCAGACCCACTGGAGAGCTGCAGGGTGCCTCTGCTGGCCCAGTTCGGCCTCCAGGAGGATTTCGAGCTCACCTCTTGGCTGCACACTCATGCTGTGAGCTACAGGAGGTTTGAAGAGTGTGCCCTGCAGCCTGCTGCTCCAGATGGTTCTTAACCATAAGAAGCTCTAAGTCCAAGGCTAGCTTTCTCGCACAACTGTGCCCTTGCAGGGGACAGGGGAGAGGTGGGAGGGATGAGGGCCAATGCTTAGTGCTCCCTCATCATCATCACCGTGCCATCCACCCACCGGCATCTGGAACATCACGAGGACAAGCCAGGGATCTCATGACACCTTCAGTTTCAAACTGCTGCAAGAGAGCCCTGTTACCCACCCCCATCAGCTAAGTCTCAGATTTGGAATCTCCATTCAAGTTCATCTCCCCAACAGGAAACAGAAGGAGCCTCTCCTGCTCTCCACTCGCTCCCACCAAAAAAAAAACAAAAAAAACAAAAAAAAAAAACAGGGCAGGAGCCCACATGGGAGTGGGTACCTCTGCTGGTCAGGCTGGCTGAGATTGGGAACCACCTCTGCCTGACTGCTATGCCCAGGGGCTGGGGAGGGGTGGGTGTCAAGGAGAAGGAGGGCCGGCCTGGTCCCGCAGCTCTGTGCCTCTCTCAGAACGGAGCAGGCCTGGGGGAGCAGGGGGCAGGGACCTTCGCATCCAAGAGTCCACCCCGGTCCTTCCACAAGGGTGGGACGTGCTCCCTCTAGTCCCAAAGGGCTGGGCCGGCAGGGGGGAGGGGCGTGCGCAAAAGGGAAAAGCTCAAGAGCGCTGCCTCTTAAGAAACTTCCAGATTACAGCGGGTATGTGAGCCGGCCATGCCACGGCTGGAGCGAGGGTGGAGGAGGAGCCGGGAGTCCTTCCTGCCCACGCCTCACCTCCGGCTGGCTTTGCAGGCAGCCGGTTTCTACTGCTTTTCTTTTCTGCCTCCCGTTAACAGACCAACACAACCAAAATAAAAGCAAAGGCTGGTGGTGGGCAGAACTGGACAGAGAGAGAGAGAGAGATGAACACGTTGTTTTCTGATGCCCCAGCGCTGCTGGCAGGGAAATTCCTGGCTGCACTCCTCTGCTGGATGCTTTCTTTCAAACGTGTATTTTCTCTTCCTCTCCTGTTTGTTCTCTTACCCCAAATGTTCCTCGCTCACGGTGCACATACCCTATCCCTCCCCCCACCCCCGGAGCGCACTGGAATCCCACTGCTGCCTCTAACCTGCTCCGGGTTCAGATACTGATCTCAAAGATGCACCACTTCCCCGCACCCCACCCCCCACCCCTGCTCTACGCAGCTTCCTTTCTCAGAAGGCCTTGCAAATTGTCGCAGAGGGCTCCACTGCCCAGCATCTCAAAAAAAGAAAAGGAAAGAAAAGAAAACCAACTCAGTGATTTGCAGGTGCAAAACGGAAGCCATCATTTGACATTTTCAGAACTGCTGTGGCTCACTCCCTTCTTCCATGGGAAAGAACACAGTTCAGGGACAGATGCCGTCTGGTATGGCCCCCAGGGAGGCGGCGGGGACTCTATTGCTCCTTGTTGTCTTTCTCTGTGTCTTCACAGTTGTCCTGCTCATCCTCCTGGACCACGAACTCCTCGGGGGGCCACCGGAGCTCCCCGCTCTCCACCTCGCCCTCCGTGGGCTCTACCACAATGGAGGGCAGGCGGTCCTTCACTTTGCAGGAGCGGTCAAAGTCCGACGGGTCGGGGAAGATCTGGAAAAAAAACAGAGCAGGTGTCGGGTCACACACAGTACCGGAAAAGAGAAATCCTTTTCCTTCATTTCACATACACGTGCAGAACGGAGCCCCTCCGGAGGGCCCGCCACCGTGCCAGGCTCTCAGGATCCCGGAAGGCGGGAGTCAGGGAGAGGCTTCTGGGGCCAACACAGAAAATTGTGTCTCAGCAGACATTAATCCTGAAGCTGCAAGTTTTCAGGGCAGTGCCACCAAATTTGTGGTGCCACTCTGTTCGTGCCTTTTCTTGTCTTTTATTTCCAGATAAAATAATTCAAAATCATGTCACCCAGAGTAAGCCACACCTGTCTGCAGCCAGCATATTACCCCTGCAGTCTAAAGCATGTCACAGGTACCTTGACAGTGAATTCCTCCCAGAGTAATGATCAGCACCTAGTAGAAGCCAGCTCCCAGGTGCTTTACATATATAGTTTGGAACTAATACAGTTGTGCTGGAAAAATAGGTGTTTCTGATACTACCTTAAAGAATCTCAGGTTTGAAGAAGGAGGCTGCCCCAACCATACAGCCTGGAAATGAGTGGTTGTGGAATGGGATTCCAGCCCAGGTCCATCTGACCCACGTGCCCAGGCCCCCAGAACACCCTGCCCCTCAAACAGATGAGTCCTGATCTCTCTGCAACTATAAAGTCAGGGCCAAATCAGGGTTGAGGGCATGACAGGTCCCAGTCACAGGCAAGCCAGGAAGAATTCTGTTCTCACTGTTTTCACCTGTGAGTAACTCCTAGCTCCTTGATGGTTCTACACCTGGAAGAGTCTTTTCAGAGTCCCGCCAATGAGGCTTCTTTTTTAAATGCCTATTGTGTGTCCTGCCTAGAGCTGGGAGAAATCCCAACCCAGGGGATAAAAACGAGGGCCACGAGGGGCTCTGCGGATTCCCTCTGTACTTACTGCCCTATGACTACAGCTGACCCAATTCTCTGCCCAGCAGCTTAAGTACTTAATCTGATGGGCTGCTGGTCCCTTGCCATCCACAGCCTTCGGTGACACACCCGAGAGCGGGAGAGAGGCGCCTCCGTCTGGGACACTGAGGCTTACAGAACACCGATGTTGAGAGCCATGTGGTGCCTTCAGAGCCACCTCTTCCAGCCTCTTCATTTGGTAGATGAGGAAACCAAGGCTCAGAGGGGCCCGGAGACTTGCTCAAGGTCACACACCTTGTTAATGGCAAGAGAAAGGAAAGCAAAATCGGAGTGGATGGAGACACACATTTGAAGAGAGCCTGGAGATTGCCCAAGCCGGGCGCAGATCAAGATAGGCCCAGGTCCTCTCTTTTCAGGAGGTAGCAGAAATGCTCTCCTACAAACTCAAGGCCTTCCCAGCTTTTGTGATGCCCAATCTTATAGCACCCCAGCCCTGAGCACTGCCGTCTCAGTCACAGACCATGTCGCAGGCCACGTCATAGGCCACGTGGGGCTTCCGAGAATCACGGGCCTCAACAAAACCTCCCCAATCCCTGCAGACAAGTGATTATTAACCATTTATCCAATAAAGCCCTATTGCTGGGGATTAAGCCTTAAGCCAGCTGCACAACCAGGCATCATTAAAGACTTAACAGGCTCATAAAAAGTATCGTAATGGCAGCCAGGAGGAAAACAAGCCAGAGGCGGGGTTAGACTAGTTGGGGCGAAAGGAGGCATGGGGACAGTGGACCCACGCTCTAGGTTTTCTCTCCCTGATGGGGCCAGCCCTGCAGTTCTGCCCTTGGGCTGTGCTGTGCACACAGACCTGATGTGCTGAGCAGGGAGAGGGTCGAGGGGCCCAGTTGGGCCCCTCCTCACTTCTCATATGGAGCTGGAGTCTGTCCATGGGGGTGAAGCACAGGTGCCTTCTGTGAATGACCTTTGGGACTGAGCAAGGGGAAGCCTGGCGAGTGGAATGCACGCCACAGTTTTCAAAGCTCTTTCAGACATCCCCTCATGGAGGTGCAGAGAGACCCTGGGCTCTGTGGGACCCATGGAACGGCTAGGATTCAAACTGAGATCTGCTGTTTTCAGTGCCTGTGCCTTTTGAAAAGTGAACGGATGCCCGTTTCACACATAGAAAACTGACCAGGGAGAGTGGGCAAGACTCCGGGCCTTAACCACCCATTCAGCTGCTAGACACTCCAGCTTAGGAGCAAGGATGACCTCTGGGCAGCTAGGTCTAGAAGATGAGCTTCCCAGTCTGGACAGTTGGTCTAAATCTTCAGGACCTGAGACAGAGCTATGACATATCAAAAGGAGATGGCCGCCGGGCTCAGCATGGACCTGGGCCCCTGCCTCTTCCCTCCGACCTCAAGCCCAGGGCTGGGCCTACCTGTGACATCCCAGCAACTGGATTCTAATTATGATCACCCGAGCCAAGTAAGAGCAAAAGGGACAAGACATAGCAAGGCCAGCTGAAGGAGGAGGAGGACAGTGAGAATGGAGAGCATGTCATTTTGTTTCAGGATGGGAATAGGTCTTTAAAATTAGGGTGGGGGGGAATGTTAAAATGATGATGATGGTAATAGAAGATAAGCCAGGCACATTTGGTGGGCAGAATCTCATCCTTTACAATAATCCTATGAAGTATATAGTGATCCCTATTTTATAGATGAGGAAACTGAAGCCCAGAGAAGGCAAGGGACTTACTCAAGGCCACACAGCTAGGAAGTGGCTGAATGGGGACCTGAACTCAGACCTGTAGAACCTCAAATTTGATAACACATTGTGTAAAGCCACAGACTGCAGATTCTCTCTACGTCCATGACATTACTTCTATAACCCCAATCGGGTTATAGACTGCTGGTGACTCAGTTTCTCCTTTTGAGAAGCGAAGCGACCTTCACGTCTCACTAGATGTGTACAACTTCTTGGCAAACACACAGATGATAAAATGCTTTGAGGACATATGCTGAATTCAAACTGGAATGTCCTCTTTGGAGTCGTTTCAACAAGACTACAGTAAGTATTCAATCTCCAAGCAAGAGGCGGCAATACTCACATGGTAATTAAAATAACTCCAAACAATGCCTTTCATACCAGGAGCTGCACAATTAAGTCTTTTAAGTCCTTGGGGGAAGTCTGAGCACTGAACTTCTGATACTGTTCAGATGCCAGAGAACTTTGCTCCCTGAATGGCTCAAAGGAGGTGCCATTAAAATTTTTTTTTTCCTTTACAAAGCCTGTTAATTGCATTAAAAAAATCACTATAATAATCATACCTTTCCATCAAAGGTTTTATTTTATTATCAAATAATGCCAATTTATGCCTCTGAAAATTGTAGCTGTCTCCAAAGACAAACATGAGCCCAGACCAGTTTCTCATTTCCTCGCATGCAGACAGAAAGCCTTGCAAAGTGTTGCTGAGCATTTTGCCAGCACAATCTTATCTCCGACAGCTGCTTAAGAGGCTGACCCTAAGGAGGTCGAGATTTTTCCACTAAGTCATGCTTTTTAATCATCTAGGCAGCAGAAAAATGAGAGGTTGCAACTGCAATTTGACGGGGTAGGGAAGGCAGTGGAAAAAAGGACTAAAGTCAGACTTGCCAAGCACATGACAGGTAAGGCCGGGGCGGCAGGCCAGCCTGGCATGCTGTTTGCCTGCAGGAACTGGCAGGGAATAAAGAATGGCCCCTGTTCCAAAAAGAAACTGCTTCTGGTTCAACCTCTTACCCCAATGTGTCCCTTGTCTCTGGACTAGGGAAGGGGGAAAAAAAAAATCCTTTTCTCTTCTCTCTGCAGCAAAGACTCATCTTCAAGAGGTCCAGAAAGGAAGATGGGAGGCTCTGAGAAGCCTTTCCCACCATAACCCCCCTGCATAGGGCAGGGCAGATCTAGAAGTATCCATCCCCAGCTGTGAGTCTCTCAGCCCTGTCCCTCCCTCCCTCTGCCGACATTGGATTCCACATCCAGCTATCCCACTGTCACGCTTGGCTGCCGGAGCTGATGGCTTGGATGAAACTAACAGACACTAAGTTCCTTCCTTTGCAAATGGAGTGAAGTATTGAAGTGCACACACAGCATCCTGGCCGGATCCTGTGTGTCCCACGGTGTGGGAAACAGCAGGCGTTCAAACTTGGCACGAGTGAATTTTATAGAGGACACTTCTCCAGGTGGCCTCTAATCCCAACAAGCCCTGACATTTTGGGAACTCAAATGGGTTCACTTGAAAGGTCAAGGGAGCTTTAGAACCCTCTACGAGGAAGAAATGGTCTGTGAGATGTAGTTTGGGTGCCAATATACTGGAATTTCTGGCTGTATGGATGAGAGCTGTCCATTAGGACTTTCTTTGATAATGGAAATGTTCTGTCTCTGTACTAACAGTAGCCAGTAGCCACATTGGCTATTGAGCACTTGAGATGAGGCTAAATTGTTAAATTTTCTTTAACTTTTATCAATATAGACTTATCTATGTAAATATAAATTTAAATTTAAATAGCTGCATGTGGCTAGTGGCTACTGCACTGGGCAACGCAAACATAAATAGTTAAATACGAGGACCAGGAAAACAGGCTGGTCCAGGAAAACTGTCAGGATGTTTGGTTGATGGACCAACATGGGCAGCCTCACAGCAGAGTAGTCTGGGGTTGGGGGTGAGGAATTAGAAGGCTTTTCGCCTGAATGTAAGAATTGCTGGTCAGTCAGCTCCCATTTCACCCATGGAGGGGAACTGAGAGGTAATATCAAATCTCCAAAGGCCTGAAATTTGGGGGCCTAGCTATCAACTGTCTGCCTCTAAGCCAGGTGACCTAAACCTGGCTGCCTCTGCAGTGGGGAGAGAAGAGAGATGTCTGGCACCTGGGATGGAAAATGTGAGCAATTCTGGTGGGAACAGCCCCTCCCCTGAGTGCATGCGTCCCTCAGCCGTCATTCCTGACAAACGACTCACAAGAGCTGGCCACAAAGAGGGTGGAGGGCTCGGCAAAGAGCTGAGAGATCCTAACAGGGAAAGCGGACACCAGCCAATGCAGGAGATGAAAGGTGGCTAAATGGATACAAAGGGCTAATTACCAGCTCTGCAAGCTGAGACCTCAGGGGCCTGGGCATCCTGCTTCTCTGTGCTGGGCTGTCACAGAGGGATGGGGTGGGGTGGAGAGGGGAGGGAGGGCAGAGGCCCTGAGGTGAATAACCTGGCAGTCCCTGAGGCGCTGGGAGGGATCTGCCTCCGAACACAAAACCAGTGAGCCTCTCCCCTCTCGGGTTCCAGAGCGGGGATAATCAACCTCAAACCTGCAATGGAAAATCGCCATTCCCACAGGTGGTAGGCCAGGAGTCTGTAAGACTTGACTTTTACTTTGTCACCCATTTCTTATTACTTCTGTGACCTTGCTCAAGTCATTTTAACTTCTCTGAGCTTCAGTTGCCAGAGTAAAATGAGGAAGGAATTTCTGCTTTATAGTATCATTGGCATGATTACATGCAGCTCCATGTTGAGTACCAGCATGGTACCCGAGGGGCTCAAAGCTGTGGTGGCCGATTCCCGAACTCTTCTCTTCATCTATAGATGGGGATTAATGTTCATTCCCATCTTATAGTGCTTTGGAGAGAATCAAATACCGGTATGTGTGAACATGTTCTGTAAACTTGGAATTCCTAATAATGGTTCTTATTAGGTAAAACTGCGGTCCCCAAGGAGCGCTTAGAGTGAGGGACTGAAAAGTCAATAGTCCCAATTGCTTGGGACGGGCACAAGTGAGCAGAACTCCTGGGTGTGCACTCACAATTCTAGGCCAGGTTCTATGGAGAAAGGATTTTGACTTTATCACTTCCCTCCCAATGCTTCCCAGGGTTTGGGTTGGGCCAGCTGGAACAAAAGCCACTGCCTTGGTCCAGGACCTAGTCTAGTCTTCAGTGGATTCCCTGTAGCTAGTGATCTTCCCATCATGCACCACCCCACCCCCACAGACCTTTCTAGGGGCCTGCTGCCTCTCAGCTTCCCTAAGTCCGGGTTTCTTCTTTTTCTTGGAGAAAAACAATGGATTGGCCTTGTGTGTTTATTCCTTCCTAGGAGGGGCTGGTTTATAACAATGGGCAGATCTCTACCAGCATCCTGCTCTGCCAAGGGCTGAACGAATGAGCAGCAGCTAATCCAAACGAAAAGTCACCCTGCTTTTTGACCCCTAACAATATCCAAAGGCAAAAATATATATGTTCTTTGAAACATTTGCCTCTTGCTATTGTACCACCACCACCGCCGCCATCATCATCATCATCGTTATTTGCATTTTAATGACTTTTCAAAGTGAAACGTGGCTGGTAAGAACAGAAAGAATTATAGCAAAGGGACAGAGTGGTTCCTAACTAGATTCAGGGAGGAAGAACTGTCTCATCTCCATTGGGATGCTAGTCACCTCCTTCTCTCCATCCATGACACTTTCACTATGCTCAAATCCCCCTGGCCTGGGACTACAGAATATCCACCTCACCCTCTCCTACCCTTCTCTGGTGTCTCTAATCCTATGGGAGACTTGAGGAGAGATTTAAGGCTTTGTAACAACTGTTGGATCTCCTTCCTTTGGATTAAAGATGCGTAAGCCTCCAGCCCCGAAACTTAAAAGAAAAGGAAATCCTCTAGATAAACACCATCCTTCATAAACATCTCTCAAACACACACCCATCCTGCAGGTCAAGAGTTCCAAATTCCAATTAATTAGCACTAATTGCTGCTGATAACTCCGGGCCCAGTGAGTTGACAGGGCTTTTGGAATGTTAAAGAACACTTCTCTCAAAGTTCTTCAGGGCAGTGAGAAAGAGACTGCAGTTATCTGGCATAGATGATTTCAAATCCCCACATCCTACCATCCTAAGGACTATATTAGCATTGCCCTTTAGAAAGAAGACTTGCCTCCTGGTCACCTCTGGGCCTCTAGGGATGACAGATAGCTTTTTTTCATCCCTCTCCATTGGTACAGCCAAATGTCCCAGAGCCACACCTACTCTCTCTCAAAAAGCCTAGACTGAGGCGGCCAACCATTCCTTCATTTTCCATTTTGGAGACAAAAGTCTTGAATATTTGGCCTAGTCCCACAGCCATCCCACCCTTGTGTGGAGTCCCCTTCCGAACCCCTACCACACATGGCTCCCAAAGACATCCCTGCATGGAAACAAGTCTCTCAAGTTTCTGAGGATTCCCTTACAGCCCTGCCCCATGGCTTTAGCTCGGCCGTCATGCAAAACCACCACCTCTGTGGCACACTACCAGATCATTTGGCTTTTGGCTTCACAGTGTCTCCTGATTCTTACACCCCTGCTCTAGGCATCATCCTAGGCTTTTCTTCAGACAGCTTCCCGGCTTCTCCTGTCCATCAGAGGAGGAGGATTCCCCAACCTACAGCTGCACTTCCACTTTCCCACCTTCTGTGAAACATCTCCATTTGGATGACACCCATCATCTCCAACTCAACTTGTCCCAAAGTGGGGTCATCAGCTAATATACCTATCTTTCTTTGAGTTAAAAACATTATTTTTTCTTCCCAAATAGGAAGTGTTGCTTGATAGCAGGTCCTATAAAAGACCTGCTGGAGATTTTAGTTGGTCAGAGCTGCAGTATTGATGCCACAACATGGATACAAACAGGGCTGTATTCCTAGAGGCTGTCTACACTAACAGGGAGGCGATGGCCCTGCTGTCCTCTGATCAGACATATTCTTTGTTTAATCTAGAGCAGCCATTCTCAAAGCTCATATCCCAAGGTCTTTTCATGGAAGGAGTGTACATGGGGTTAAAGTATTTTCTTAATACAAAGATGTTATTTCCTTTCTCTCTGTGTTGACACCTGCACTAATGGCATAAGGAACACTGGTGGGTGAAACTGCTGGCACCCTGGCAAGAATGAATGGTGTAGCAGCAAACTGTACTTACAGGTATTATATTCTTTACCACAGCACACAATAAAAAAAAAAGACTTAGTATCCTTGACAAAGCTGTAAAACTTAACTTTTATTAAACATTGACTCTTAATTTTTTTTAATGTTTATTTATTTTTGAGAGAGAGAGAGAGAGAGAGAGAGAGAGTGGGGGAGGGACAGAGAGAGAGACGGAGACGGAGGGTCCAAAGCAGGCTCTGCACTGACAGCACAAAGCCTGACGCGGGGCTCGAACTCATGAACCTTGAGATTATGACCTGAGCCGAAGTCAGTCGCTCAGCTGACTGAGCCACCCAGGTGCTCCTAAATATTGACTCTTAGGTACATGTTGCTTTAGTATTCTATGTGATGAAATGGAAAGCCAGCAGACAGCTCGCTGCTGCTGTACTTCAGAGCACATCTCAAGGAAGAGCACGCGTGCAAAGGAGTTGCCAGCTGAACTAGCCACTATTTCCACGGAACACCATGGTTACTTGAAAAAAATGATGGCCCAACAAACCATGGTTATTTTGACTTGGGTATTTGGGGGACATGTCCTCAAAAGTGAACAAAACAAGCATGTCACTTCACGGAAAATGACTAATATTTGTTACCAATGATAAAAATCAAACTTTCAAGCATAAATCATATCAGCCACCATAACCTTGTCAGCTTCCTAATTACTTGAAGACTTTCTGATGAGACCAGTAAAGACATGAACAAATGTGACTTTTTGACATTTTATAATGACACGTGTCAACATTTGGAAGACCTGTCTTGTTCAGCCAACGTGTGTCTTCCAAATGACCGACGCACCACATCACAAAACCAAACATGGGTAAAAGACTCATTCAAAGTGTAAGACAGACTACTGGGTTTTAATGTAAGAGTACAACTACTTTGTTGATGAGATTTCAGATTCCATGTTGCTACTAACCTTTAAGAAACTACCACTTGCTGAGTTTTGGTGAAATACCAAAGAAAAATATCTGAATAAGGCTATTAAGATATTTCTTCCTTTTGTTAGCTTTTCTAATATATCTGCATAGGCCCAATTTTCTTTATTTACTCCAACCAACACTTATTGTAACAAATTGAATGCAGAAGCAGACATGAGAGGCTAGCCATTTTCTGTTAAGCCAAATATTAAACAGGTTTGCCAAAATGTAAAACAATGCCTTTCTTCTCACTAAACTTTTTTTTATGTTAGTTTGGTTTTGAAAACATATTTGTCTTTATTAAGAACTGTTATTTATATTAACATGCAATGGTTTTACAGTTATTTTAAAATAGAGTTTTTTAAATATTTTTTTTTTCAACGTTTATTTTTTTTATTTTTGGGACAGAGAGAGACAGAGCATGAACGGGGGAGGGACAGAGAGAGAGGGAGACACAGAATCGGAAACAGGCTCCAGGCTCCGAGCCATCAGCCCAGAGCCCGACGCGGGGCTGGAACTCACGGACCGTGAGATCGTGACCTGGCTGAAGTCGGACGCTTAACCGACTGCGCCACCCAGGCGCCCCAAATATTTTCTAATTATATTTGAAAGAGAGAGAGAGAGAGGGAGGGAGACAGTACTTGAGTGGGGTAGGGGCAGAGAGAGACACAGAATCTGAAGCAGGTTCCAGTCTCTGAGCTGTCAGCACAGAGCCTGACGCTGGTCTCAAACTCATGAACTGTGAGATCATGATCTGAACTGAAGTTGGAAGTCCAACCAACTAGGCACTTGGTTTTACTGGTTTTTTTAAAGAATTTCATTTACTTATTTATTTATTTAGAGACAGAGCGTGTGTATGAAAGCGAGCGGGGGAGGGGCAGAGAGAGAGAGACAGAGAGAGACAGAGAGAATCCCAAGCAAGATCTGCACTGCCAGCACAAAGCCTGACACGGGGCTTGAACTCATGAACCATGAGATCATGACTTGAACCAAAATCAAGAGTCTGACACCCAACCAACTGAGCACCCAGGCACCTTGGTTTTACTGTTATTATAAAGGAGTTAATACAGAAAATTTTTACACATTCTGTTTTAATATCAAAAGATATGATCCACATAAACAAATACCTCTGGGGGTCCTAAATAATTGTTAAGAATGGAAAAGGGGCTGAGATCAAAACATTCGAGAACTGCTCACCTAGAGAAAGAAAAAGCACCCTCGGGAAGATGACCACATAAGTCAAGGTTGAAGGACAGTATGTTTTCAGACTGAAAAGATTTGAGAGGAGCATAAAGCTGCCTTCAAACAGCCGGAAGGCAGACATGAAGAAAAGAGAGCAGATTTTTTAATTCCAGAGGGTGGATCTATCTAGGATCAGGGTGGAGGATCTCACCTCATCATACAACAGTCTAACAGAAGTAATAGCATCGGCTCTCTCCCCTAGAGATGGGGAAATCAAGGCCAAAAGAGGTGATGTGAGTTTCCTTAGGCGACACAGACAGAAGCCAAGCCAAGATTAGAAACCAGTTATCCAGATTTGTAGTCCATAATCTTACAGCTCTGAGAGGTTCTGAAATCCACGTCACCGGCTGTGTCCAAAGAGCACCCAAGTGACCCAACGTCATGCCACTGTTGCATGCGCTCCCACGTCTGAGATGCTAGTGTCACGGTTGGATTCCACTTTTTGTTTGTATGCTCTCTAAAAGAATTTTGAAAAATTCTGTCATTTCACTCATTTTTAAATCGACACCTGAAACTTCTGATATATCATAAACATCAACGTTTTAAAATAAAATGTTTATACCATTCTTTTAAATGTACCCAATGCCTTGTATAAGCATTTAAAAAAATTTTTTTTTAATCTTTATTTTTGAGAGAGAGAGAGACAGAGTGTGAGTGGGAGGGGCAGAGAGAGAGGGAGACATAGAATCTGAAGCAGGCTCCAGGCTCTGAGCTGTCAGCACAGAACAGAGCCAGACGCAGGGCTTGAACTCACAAACTGCGAGATCATGACCCGAGCCAAAGTCAGACGCTCAACCAACTGAGCCATTCAGGCGCCCCTGTACACAATGCCTTATAAACACCAAAGCAACTTGGTGTCAACCCTCACCCGTTAAAAAACTCATAAACAAGCTCTTAAATTTTATCCTTTTCTCTGTTTGAAAATGTTTCTCCATTCTACTGTTCTATAGAATTTTAACTTAATAGAAGCTTTTAGTCATGAGGTTTTCTCATACTTCTCTGCAGCAAAGAAATGTATTTATGGATATAAATTGATAGTTAATATTTGTATATCAAATGACCCTAAGGCCTGTTAGGGAAAAAAAAAAATCTGGATTGGTTCATTGCAGCTATTAGTATATAACTGATCAATAAAATACCACAAATAATTGTTACATACAAAAAGTAATCTTTTTTATTGGTTTCTTAATGTGATAGATAGTGGGATTTATGGAGCTTCCCAGTCAGTAATATTTTGAATGGCCCATTTGTTTGGTTCCCTCAGGGCTTCAACACCCTGGGGAAAGTACCTTAAAAGATTCAGGAGGGCAAGACACAAGTCCTTCTCTTATAAAAGAGGAGGAAAAGAGCACCTGGGTGGCTCAGTTGGTTAGTCAGACTTCGGCCTGAGTCATGATCTCACGGTTTTTGAGTTCAAGCCCCACATCAAGCTCTGTGTTGACAGCTCAGAGCCTGGAGCCTGCTTCAGATTCTGTGTCTCCCTCTCTCTCTGCCCCACCCCTTTTTGTGCTCTCTCTCTCTCTCTCAAAAACAAACATTAAAAATATAATAAAAAAATAAAACAGGTGGAAGGCAATCTTGACAGGAAAGGTAGGGAAAGAAAACCGGAGAAGCCCGTCTTCAGGAAATGCAATGTTAGAAAAGCAACAGAAGGAAGCTGAAGATGTGGAAATAGGTTTCCCGAAAATGCTCTCTGCTGTCACATCCCTTGGAAAGTTCCTGTGAACCCCAGGGCAGCTGTCCTCTGGTGTTAACACTTTGTTAAAACATCAAGTAGTACATACATAGGACATCATTAAGAAGTCATTTGGCATGAAAACCTCTAATATTAGGGTGCCAAGGAAAATAGCCAGGAAGGATCCTAATGCTCCAACTGTCACATCTGAGGGGGCAAATGACCAAAGAAATACGGAAATCATAATGGAGTGTTAGCTGATCTTTAAGAATGCTTTCATCTAAGAGGATACAACGGTTGAAGAAAAGAAATTCCTTCATGATAACAATAGTGATGCCAGCCTTGGGAAGTTGGACACCACTGAAATTATTTATCCCTCCATGTCCACATACACATTATGGCTCAATTATATTTTTTCCTTACTCATTTGTTTAAAAAATATTTTTAAAAAATGAAACAATATCACCACACAGATGGAAAACTAGTATTGCTTGTCATAGGCGGTAACCATGAAAATACACTAACATTTGTGAAGTTTGTCCGAGTAACACCTAAATTGACTAGTCTGTGAATCCTACTGGAACATCGGCTTAGGCTGTTTACTTGTTGCCAAGAAGCTGAGGCTTGCACAGTTGTTGGGTAAAAAGTCCCTGAGCACTGCGCCCAAAACTTCCATTATATTCAGATCTACTTCTAAGAGCACAGTCCCTCCTGAATTCCGAAGCAATATTTCTAAACCATGACCATTCCATGAGCCAGACCTGGAGCCCCAGAAAACCAAGATGGCCTAAGGGACTACCCGAATGTCCATCCAAATTTCATGGGTCTCCAGGCAGAGGCGATTTCACTAGTCTTCCTCAAGGTCACGTGGTGCTCCAATGTCATTAATAGAATAAAGGAGACAAGGAGAGCAATCACTGACCCATTTATATCTATAATCCAGAGTGTGTCAATCTGCCCACAATGGGACAAAAATATAATCACCAGCTATTTTGCAATGCTGGCTAAATACAGCCTAAGCATCATTAATTGTTATCATCTCTGCTCAAAATAAGCAATTAACGAACTAAAGGAAGATGTACAACATCTAAACACTCTGAAATAACCAAACACCTTTCTGACTCTACCCACAAAGTTCCTCCATGATCCCAACTCTACAGATTTTACACCCCTGAAATTCTGTGTGCTAGAGCTTTCCAGACAAGAAGCTTATATTTTGATAAACACTTCTATTTGTTTTGTTTTTTAAGGTCATATATAATCAAGAGGCTTAATGATGTTGAATCTCTTTGAATCAGTAGCTGTACTTCCAAGAATTATTCCAAGGAAAGAAATCAGGCCTGTGCAGAGATTTATGTAAAATAATGTTCAGAGCAGCATTCTTTGTAGGAACAAAATACGCCACAACCAAAGATTCAGCAGTAAGAAGTGGCACATCACGAAATGAAACACCATTTTACAAAGAAAAACAAATGGACATAGTTACAAATTATAGTAAGTGAAAAAAGACTCACTAGAGCGTATGTATACGCTCTCTAGATATTATATGTATATAATAAATATACATATTTGTCTCAATTTTGTCTTTTTAACATAAAGACATACAAAAATACTAGAAGCAAACATACCAAAATATTTCAGTGATAGAAATATGGTGGATTTTTTTGTATTTTAAATTTTTCTAAATTTCTAAATTTCTAAAAGGAATAAATATTACCTTTTTAATTATAACACACACACACACACACACACACACACACACACACACAGCATCTTTTGACTTTAAAACTCTGTCCTAAGACTCTACTCTGAGGAAAATAGTATTAACTATAGACAAAGATTTATACATAAAGTTATATATAAATTTTCACATTATTTATAGGAGGAAAAACTTATACAATCTAAAAGTTTTCAACAACTGCAGAATGGTAAAAAGAATCATGTTGTAACCGTGGGACATGACATTGTTCAGTTATTAAAACTGCTGGCTTTAAAGCCTTTTTAAGACAAGTTGTAATGATGTGATGCTGATGACTTATACACTGTGAAGTAAAAAAGGCACAACACAACTGTGATTTTGGCTACCTGAAAATACAAGTGCGCTGGAAAAGAAGGGAAAAGTTGCTACAATGTGAACAGCTATGACTCAGGCATGGTGGGGTTATGATGATTTAGAAAACAAAAAGGTTAAAGAAAGTTAAAATTCCATCACGGGCAGAGGTTACTTTTAAAATTTGAGGAGTAAGCGAAAGAACAATAAAATACGTACTTTATCGGTGAAAATATAAACTAACTGGGAAGAGGGAAAAGGAAGAGAAAATTTTCCTATAATCTCAACACTCCAATCTAAAACAACCACTATTAACATTCCACCGTCTGCCCTTTTGGTCATGAGGGAGTGCGTGTGAGAGAGTGTGTGTGTGTGTGTGTGCGCACGCGCACCTGTTCATGTGAGTGTCTGCAAGTGTGTGTGTGTGTGTGTGTGTGTGTGTGTGTGCGCGCGTGCGCGTGCACATATGTATGAGTATATGAGTCTCAGCAAGCACCTCAGGGTCGGTCCACAGAGATCAGTGGCTGAGCTCAGTGCTGCCCACACCCCTTGGGCTAACAATGGTGATCTATTAAATTAGAGCTTGTACACAGGGCCGTGTCTGGAGAAAACATTTAGGAATTTGGGAAAGCAGGGATGCCTCTCAAATGCAGGGTGGATGAGTGTTCTACAAAGCAAAGGCAGAAGGTGAATTCAAGGTATACTATTAATTCTGTCTGGGAACCACCTTCAGATTCAAGGATACTATTAATTCTGTCTGGGAACCACCTTCAGATTCAAGATCAGGATAAAGTCAGACCTAGAAATCTAACACCTCTGAACTGAGATTTGTGAAGGCCCTCCTGGCTCAGGCCATTTCTACTCTGGGGGAGAGATCCAGAACCTACCTTCCCATTGGCTCCAATAAAATTCATGGCTGAGCAGCAAGCAGTCAGTGCTGCCCTGGCTACATGTTTGGGTGCCTCTTCTCTACAGTTTACCTAAGAAAGGACCTTCCGACAGTGCCAGCAAGGCAACGGATTCTAGTTGGCGGGGGGGGGGGGGGGGGGGGGGGAAGAGCCCAAACTTCCCTTAAATTCAAAATGCTAGCTGAACAACAGTCTGGAGAAACTGAGAAACTTCTGGCAACTTTTAATTTTTTCCCCAGGTCTGCGCAGGAAGGAGCCCTCCCCCAGCCAAGGGGGGAAGCAGCAGAAGCAGGATTTGATTTGCCGATAAAGAACCCTCCCAGGGTGGGCTCAGGGACAAGGGAAGGGCAAGCGGGGCGGTGAGAGGTAGCAGAAGGGTCCAGCAGCTAAGAGACTGGAAAGAAGTAAGACCCTGACAACTCTGAGCCCCATGTGAATGAGGGCCTGTTTTCATATCCTCTGAGGATTATTTCAGGACTCGGGCCTGAAAGATCATTTCAGGACATTCACTAGACACCCAGGAATAGCTCTTGGCTCCAGTGGCAAGATTCGCCACCCAAACTCACCCCTTTCCCTAAGGGTACAATCCTCCTTTCTATTCGACTTGGAAGACTGGGCCGATGTCAGGAAGGTGCTGATCCTATAAAAATCTATGCCGTGGGACAGCCGAGGTAGAGGGAAAGGGAGAGAGGAAGGTCCGATCGATCCTTCAGCACTCACCGTGCAGCTGTTCGCGGGACACTGTGGCCGGCACCATAGGAACAGAGCAGTCTAAGACACAGCCCCCCACGCTGCACAGCGATGAACATATCACCACCTGAGAGGCGTCAGGCCTGACACAGGCCCTTTGACAGAAGGCTGGTTGCTTGATTCTAGCATGTAACACGTTGGCCAGGAAAGCAAAGAAAGCCCGTTCTCTCCCTGGCCGTGCCACAGACTCACCGTTGTGACCACATCGCGTGTGTTGGGGGGGGGGGGCGAGGGCGGGGGAATCCCCCAGGGGACCAATTCCAGCCTTCTGTAGGCCTCAACCCGGGGTGGGGCAGGGGGGGGGGGTGCATTCCAGACTGTAAACATGACGTGTGTGTCAAGGCTTTGGGTATACAAAGGAAGGTGCTAGATCCCTCATACAACCTAGAGTTGATATGAACAGGGTGGGCACTGACTCGAAGAGAGATTGCATGTGCAGACACAAACCCACTTGGAAACAAAGCCTTCCTGCTACACTCTGTGGCCCTAACTGGCTGTTTGGCATCACATTATTAAGATTTGTACTAAGGAGGGAGCGGAGTGGAGGGGTTGGGGATAGAAAAAGGAAAACTTGCTGTGATTTTGGCAACATGTCGTGTCCATGGCTGGATATCTCCTGCCAAATGCTTTGCAATTTTAGCTTTATTTCTCTCCAGGGACAATCGAGGGCTTTTTAAGATGATGACTTCCTAGTGACCATGGGACTTCCGTGAGGCCACTCAGCAGGGCTTCCAAAACCCTTGAGAACATAGTGGGGTACCACAACTGGGAAGGGATACAGGGGCGTGAGGAGGAAGAGACAGAGCTGGTGAAGGAGTCACCAGGCATGGCCTCCTGAGCAGAGGCTTGTGGGAAGCGGAGACAGGGACTCAGAGCTCCAGCCTCTCTGAGGGCTGAGCCTGAGGAGGAAGCTCAACCAGTCACTTGCTGCACCGGGTGCATTTGCACAGCGGGGGACACCCAGGGAGAGCCAGGCTCAGGGGTCTTCATAAAGAAAGGCTCTGCACAGAAGGTGTTTCTGAACTGCTGCTTGACTTCAGAGATTAACCCAAGCCTGTTGGCTGAGACAGGAGCTGCTGCTTCTGATAAAGGGAAGTGGTAGGTGCAGGGTGCGGGTAGGGGGGCGGACAGGTGGAGTCGGCTGTCATTGGGCCTTGCAGATAGAAGAGAGCTAACACTCAGGCTCTCAGACTCTCAGACTGCAAGAAGCAAAGGACAGAACTGTGGCGAGAGGTCAGCCCCCCACTCTCCCTCCTCGCTATGGTGCCAAACCCAGGATATCCCTCCCTCCTCCTGTCTTAGGAAGCAATGGGGAAGACGCAGGGAAGCCCTGAGCTCAGGGGATCAAAGGGAAAGCACAGGACGCAGAACGCTGTGGTGTGTGAAGAGCTAGCTCCTTCTGATTTACGGCACATCCTCCCGGCTTCCCCGAGGAGAGCCCGCTGCCTAGCGGACTGGCGGATGGATGTCAAATGGTAGGAGTACGTGACCAAGAACAGCAACAGGGATACGAAGGACAGCCAGTGAGAGACACGCATGCCGATCACAGAGGAATTTAAAAAGCTTAGGGAAGGACAGAGTTATCAGATCTCGGTCTGGATGCTTTAGAAGGGGCAGTTTTCAGAGAAAACCAAGGAGCCATACCTCTGTCTAGAACTTAGGGCAATGCAATCGCGGAAGTCTCAGCACTGTGCTGGGGGGCAAGTCAGGCAGCAAAGCCAGAATGCCCACAGCCCTTGGGTCGTGGCAGTGGCAGTGTCTATAGGCAAACTCTCAGGACCCTTCCCCACACAGGACCTGGGCCGATTCAGGTGCAGCATAAAAGGAGGCCCAGCCAGAGAGGCATAAAAATGCTACATCCTTAGAGCCCCCAGAGCCCAGGGAGGGCCCCGCCAGGCAGCCGCTGACCTGCTTCCTTGAACTGGGGAAAGTAAGAAGGTGTAGGCAGCAGACATTCCTGTCCCACGGGTGGGTCAGAGAACAGGGGGTCCACAGCCACAGTACAGGGAGGCAGCTGCAGCAATTGGGGACCTAAATGTCCTCCCGGGGACCCTCCCGCTCAGCCCCAGTGAACGGACTGCTTACCCGCAGCCTGCCCAACAGGTACTCAGACTTTCGAGTAACCATTTACTCACCCACCCAGCCAGGTGTCCTGGTTCATGCCAAGTGGGTGCACAGACATGGACCTCACATACGGAACGGACTCTCTAAATAAAGTTCAGATGCACCAAGGCACTGGCTCCGCTGATTTGTATACAGGCTCACAAAATGACACTATCATCCTAGGCACGAGAGGTAGAGCTTTACCTGAACTTTTCAGAGGATAAAAAGGCATTTATCTGAAGCCTTGACAGGCATGAGCTGAGGCAGCCCTTTTAAAAACCTTAAAGTAGAGGTGAAGACGGCCAGCTTTAGGATCAGAAGACTCAACTTCACCAGAACAACCACCAGCCACTTCGCACCTGCTCTGTGAAAGCCTGGAGCCAACAGGCACCTTGGGTTGGGGAGGTGATGGCTGATGGGCACAGAGAGGGAAACAAGGCATCCCCTGCCCTCAGAGACCTGGGCAGGGAGAAGGTCAGGCAGGACCTGCAACCTCAAAGCCTAGGGAAGCACACCGGCCAGAGGTGTTGAAAGAAGAAAGAGGTCCCATCTGGGGCAGAGAGATTAGGAAAGCTTCATTCGGGGTAGGTCTGGAAGGTGGGGGAATGACTGACAAAGTCCAGTGTGCCTATTTATTTTCTGACCTTGTTTCAAGGTCGAATCACAAGCCTGAGATTCTATTTCATCTGCCAAATCGGGATTGATGTCTCCTTCCCACTTTCAGTTCCTTGGAAAAGCAGGTCTTGGTAAAAGCCATGTACTATTATTACCCTCAGGAAGAAGGCCAAGAACAGAGTTCTGAGATGTCCCGCCCCAGATCTGAGCCCAGAGGATGAGCTATCCAGCCAGCGCAGTCCCAGCCAATCCCCAGAGCTCTGGTGGGAATGCGTTTCATTGGGTGACATTGGCTTTGAGGGGACCCAGAGGATATCGGTCATATGACAATTGTCAGATCAGCTCGCTGTAGAGCCCCGCACGTGGCATAAACAGGGACAAACCAAAGGGGTATTGGGACACACAACAAAGTTAGGTTAGAGGTGGAGGTGCTCTCTTGCAGTCCTAATTTTCTTTCAAGGCCCAGCCCCAAGTCGGACGTTCCAAGCCTTCTCGTTGCCATCCACACCTGGACTGACCATGGCTTTGCATTGCTTTACCAGACTGCCTATGTTCCAGTTATGGTGCACATGCTGGTTTCCCTCTGCGCAGCGCCCGCCCACAGCGCACTGCACACAGCCGATGCCCAGTAAATGTGGCCTGGTTAAAGATTACACCCTCCCCCCACTTCTCTTCATCAGGCAACCAGAGGACCCTTCTGAAATCTTGTGACAAGAGTGCTTTGAAGTTCCAGGTAAGAGATCTTGGAACTGGACAGTCGCCCCCACCCAGGTAGCAGGAACAGATTTCCTGAACGGCCGTGAGAACTGGGCCCTCAGGCCAGCACAAGACAAGATCTCGGGCCCTTTTCTCAGGCCGCATCATGACATTTTGGGAGCCCAGAGGCAATTTTGTTATTTTCCCCCTGCCATTGCAATCTCAGCTTGGCCTTCCTCACCCAGAGCTCAGCCCCTTCTGCCATCTTTACCTGTCCCTCAGATACAGCAGAATGGCCTGAAGGTGGAGACAACAGCCCTCTGGGAAGTGGCCCTTCACCCTGGGACATGTTCAGAAGGAGAATATAAAAGGCACACACAAGACATCCTGACTGTGTTTGGAAACGTTCTGTGATGGAAATCTAAAACCCAAAACTGAAAGAAGGTCTCACCTGTAACCACAGAGAGATTTGGTCTGATTCAGTGGCTTGGAAAACTGGTATCCAAAAACACCCTGGCTGGTGGGCCAGGAAACTTCTACCCTCCCACAGGCTGTGGGGCCTTTGATTGTCTCTTTCAGACCCTCTCTGGGGGTGGAGGGTATAAAGCCAACCAGGAGAGGGTATTCCCCCTCCTTCCCTCATCTCCTCAGGCCACATGAATACTTATTTCCAGCCAATGAAAGGGGCTTGGCCAGACTGACACAAAACAAAGGGGCCTTCTTGAACCTCCCAGTGTGTCGCCTACCAAGTTACCTTACCCAGACTTAGCTTTCATCTCAGCTCTTCGATCAACAAGCCCACCCCCCATCACCATCACACGCCCGCAGCTTTCTATTTGTTTCTTCCTCTACAAAACAAATGCCCTAGAATGGTTCTACAGAATGACTAGCCAGAGCAAGTCCAGATTCTAACCAAGACCAGCTCCAGGCACAGACACACGACATGTCAGAAGAGCAAGGCTTTGGAGTGCGGGTCTACTCAGTCTGAGCTTGTCTCTTCGCCTGTTAAACGGAGCAAGACCTCCCACCTCAGAGCTACGGTCAAGAGTAAACGAGTAAATTTGCAAAGTGCACGGCTCACAGCAGACATTGTTAGTATTTGCTGAATGGGCCGGCCCATCACACCCTATTCATCTTCCCCGCGCCAATGCTCCCAGCACCAAGGTCTTCCCTTAAAAACAGACTCCTTCCTCTCCCATGTGCAATAACCTAGGAACTCCCCTTGGAAATATGGAAACAGTCTACTGTCCCAGAGGTATCTGAAGATGCTATGTAGCCGGCCAGGCCAGCGCACAAGGGCATGGCAGGCGAGGAAGAGCACTGTGCTAAGAATCTGAAGGTGTTACTTGGGCCACTTTTTGAGTCCTTATGTATTCTGGATCCATCACACAGGATGAACTCTAATCTATATGCCAGCAGTCACATCCCTGAGATAGCTTGCCTTTGGGGACAGTTCTCAATACTAACTACTTTGAACATTAACTCTGTTAGCATCAGCGGGTCAACCATCAATCTGAGGAAGAAAGCAGCATGTGACACAGATATTCTTCCACCAGATCACCTTTGCCCATAAGCTACCCTTCACGGTGATGTTTCTATTGCCCAAGGCCTGGCTGGGAAGGGAAATTCTGGTCTGAACTGACTGCACAAATCACGTCTCCCCTTTGCTGCTGTGAATGGGAGGGTCCACAGCAGCCAGCATGACTAACCAATGACGTCAGTTCATGCTCACTGAACCCTTACTGTGTGTCCCAGGCACTATGAATGCTTTCTCCACACCACCTCATCAAGTTGGATCTTTACCACCATTTTCCACAGTAAGGACTATTGTTGCCCCATTTTACAGGTGAAGAAACTGAGGCTTACTGGCATTAGGGGACTTTCCCAAGGTCACATAGCAGTTCCAAGTGGCACTGGGATGCAGAACCACGTCTGCTCCAGCCCCAGCAGAAGTTGCCAGGCTCTGAAGAGCCAGAATGAACCCAGTACTGAACTCACCTGATAGGAAAGGCCATCCTTTCGGGGGTTGAGGCCAATCTCCTCCATGGATGGGGCGTTCATCATCACCTCAGTCATCTCGGCAGATCTCAGGTAGTCAGGGCTGCCAAGAAACCCAGACCAAAAGTCAACAAACACACGCACTTTCATGTTCCTATCCTTGGTGCGTTCTGCTGTCAGATCAGGGGACTGTCTGGAGGCAGGATGAGAGGTGTTCAAAACAGACCTCACAGAAAAACAAGCTCACACCCTGAGGAAGTGCCGTACAAGCCCAGAGCAGCACAGCTCTCAGTCTCAACCAACAAAGCCCCGAAACTGCCTGGAAACCTCTCTGGCAAACCTCTCTTCCCTCCTCTCCTGTACAAGTCCCCACTGGCACAGAGCAACTCTGGATTTTCTTTTAAGTGACAGAACAGAAAAAACCATACCAGTAGGTATCTGAGTCCATTTGTCTCTACTAAAACCAATTCAACCCGTGTCTAGGAGAACTGCATATTATTATTACATAATGATAACAGGTCAACCTCAGGGAAACCAAGTCCAATAATGCTGCCTTGCTAAATTTCACGCTCTCTCTCTCTCTCTCTCCCTGGTGTTCCTTTTTGCAAAATATCCCACTTAAAGCCCCAAGGGGTCAGCTTCCTGCAAGCGTCACATCTGCCATCCAATCTCCTTCCCTAGCCCAGCCACAGCAGCTGCAAGCTCACAGCTTGAAAAACATCCCCTGGATTAAAAGCCTTAAAGATGCCCAGACTCTGATTGCAAAGGAAATTTCCAGAGGGGCCAAGCTGGCCCACCAATGGCTGACATGTGAAAGTGCTTTGTACTCTGTAAGCAGGATACAAATGTTCCATTATCCCCACACAAGCCACCGGCACCTACGGGGTCCCGAGTGCACAGTGCCAAATAGTACATACCAAAGTCAGTGTACGCCCTACACAACACCCAATATTTTCACCATCATGTCTTTACACATTGTTAGAAAAAAAGAAAGCAGGCAAGGCTTTAAGACCGACTGCATCTAAGGAAGCAGGGTTTCCTTAGATTCTTCTTCATTTTATGATGACTACATAGAGTAGAAATAGCGCTGGATTTGTGAACAGAAGCAGGAGGTCTGGTCCAAGCTCTGTCACTCAAAAGCTGTGTGATCCTGAACAAGTAATCTAACCTCTCTGAGCCACAGGTGCTCTGTTTCTTACCATGATGCTAATAATGCATATCCCACAGTTATGCTAAATGGCTAATCTCTGGGGGGAGAAAAACCATTGCAAACTATTTAGTGCTAATCTACTATGAAATAATTCCCAATTATTTTATTTCCCTTCATTTCTCAGGGGATAATAACCCTGATGGGCCCTGACACCCACCTTGGCAAGTTTTGGGCGTTCAGGGGCACAAAGCCTCCAGTTGTCTCGGAAGTCTCACCCACATGGCATTTGCTGCTCACACAGCATGGAGGTGGGAGGGAAGGGGCGCGCATCAGGAGGGGGGTACGCAAGCCTCACGGGTGGGGGAATTTTTACTTTGTTTGGAGAGTGCATGTCCCTAAACAGAGCCTGCGTGGGGGAGGAGAGACAGAAGATGCTGGGCGTCGGGCAAGGGTTAGGGTCAAAAGTGGGGACTCCAAAGGCAGATTCATCCGGGGTCGTGGAAAGGCTGCCGCCGACCCTCAAGGAAACGGGCCCGAAGAGCGCCCACCCGGCCCCTCGCCTGCTGTAGCGGCGCTCGCTCCTCGCTCCGGGCTGTGGCGCGGGCCCGAAAAGTTGAAGCGAGAAGCATGAACTTTCCGGTTTCTGGGCTGAGCAGGACCGCGCCGAGCGGGAGCCCGCGGAGCAGGTCAGCGGCGCCCGCACCTGAAGGCGAGCTCCGAAGCCGCCAGTGCTCGACCCCTGGCCGCTCCTCCTCTTCCCCGAGGCAGGAAGGAAGCGGCAGCCGGCGCGGCTGGGGGCCTCGCTCCGCAACCAGCGCGGCGCCCGCGGCGCATCCCTCCCGGCCCAGATCCCCGGTCCTTGCGAACCTCCTCCGTCCCCTGCCTGGCCCCGGATTCTTCCAGCCCATCCGGCGAGGGCGGCTCCCCAGCCCCAGTCCCGGCCCCCACAAAGCCGCATCGCGTTTTACGGATTATGGAGAGGAATGAGACCGAGAGGGTGCAGCGTGTACTTGTACTGCTGCTTGTGGCTTTAACCGGGTTCCGTGTGGGGAGAGCAATTTTCCCCACCCCTCGAAGCTCTGCAAAAGCCGCCCGCGCTGCACCAGCTCGGCCCCGCGGCCGCCGGCCTCGACGCCGAGACTTGCATGCAAACAAAAAGAAAAAGGGGAGGGGCCCGGGGAGAGCTGGAGCCCCCTGCGCCGGCCCCGGCGCGTGCCTCCTGCAGCCCTCTGCATTAGGGTTTTATTAGCGGGGTTCAAGCTTGATTCCTGGTCCCCCACCCCCACCCCACCGCCAGCACATACACACCCTCGCAGCCGTCACTTAAGTGACGGCTTCGAGTTCACTCCCTTTGTCTGGATGCTCTCGGCACCCCCTCCCCCCACCCCCACCTTTGCAACCTTGACGTTGACTCCTGCACGGGTTGGGAGGCCGGCGAGTGCCGGCGTCCGCACCGCCTGCTGCCCTCGCACCCGAGCCCGCAGGAGCAGGAGCCCGGGCCCCGCAGCCATGGCCGCGAGACGGATGCCCGCCGAGGGCGCAGGATACTCACCAGTGAATGGGGAAATATACAGACATGAAGTCCTAGGGGAGGCTGACCCACGCCCTTGTGACTTAAAAACGGTCACTGCGTCCCGAGTGAGGGTGTCAGGGGCGCAGACAGGCGCGGCCGGCGGCCGAGTGCAAGCACTAGGCGTTCGCGGGTCCGCCTTCCGGAGACAGCCCCGCTGCCAGCGGCGTCCGCAGAGCACACGGAGCTCTCGGTTCTCCACCGAGCTCGCGACCCCACAAAGAGCCCGGGAAGCCGTATTTATAGGGGCGGGGGGCGTGGCTCGGCCCCGGGAGACCCCGCCCCCTCTCACCCACTCCTGGAATAACGTCACCAAAATCATGAATGGCTTCAGCTCTCGCAGCTCCCGCGGGCGGCGGCTCGGGGGCGCGCTCAGGCTCAGCTCCCCCGAAGGCCGTGGTTTGCTTCTAGCCGGCCTCCCTCCCCACGACTCACACACGCACACACGCGCGAGTACACGCGCGCGCGCACACACGCACGCACCAGGGTGGGAGTTCAATGTCAACGCCGCTTCCCGCCGACGAACCCGCCAGCGTCCGCGCCCCTCTCCGCGCCCCCCTCCTTGCAAGTCCCCTGGGCGCTCCGGGAGGAGGACTGTGGGCTAGAGGAGGGCGCTGGGCGGGTTCCGGACGTGACCGCTCGGCGGCCTCGCTGCGCGGTAGGAGGGCGCCATCCTTCGACCCTGGATGCCTGGCTCCAGAGACCTCCTTTGCACCCTCTCCTCGTCCCCAACCCAGAACTCGGGACTCCTCTTCCGGCGTTCAGCCCCCAAACTAGGCCTCTCCCGCGACACCTCGATCCCTGCGCGGGAGGCGCGTCCCTTCCATCTCTGGCAAGCTGCGTGGAGATTAGAGCACCGCTGAAAAAGAGGCGGTGGGAAGGTGGGAGGGGACGCGAAGCTGGGGAGAAGAGTTAGCTTGCGAGGGACTGATTTGCAGCCTGCAGATCCGTGGAGGGTTTTATTTGTGTGAGAAAGGATGTGGTGTCGTCGTAGGGTTTTTCCACTGGACACCTACACACACCGTGGCGCGGGGCATGGGGTGCAGGTGGGCACTGCGCAAGCCCATCCCACCATCCTTGGCTCCCAGATCTGCTGCAAAGAGCAGAAACAAAGAGCTTCAGCCAAACCCCTCCCACGCTGCGCAAGAATTACAACTCCAGGGGTCTGTCCAGGTGGTCAGGCTTCGCTGTCCCCACAGCCGGGATGGGAGTCTGCCCCTCTGTGGCTGGAGCGCGTTGCTTCACACCTCTGCTTCAAAAACTCCTGTAAAATGGCTTTAGAACCCTGATCTATATGTGTACAGGGAATTTGAGGAAGTGTGTGTATGAAGAAGAGGAAGGGGGAGCTATCAAAAACTTGGCAAAATTGAATGTGCTTTTGAAGTCAGCTCCTTGAAAGGTAGTGGGTTTAACAGTGGCAGGACCATGAGGAAGCCCAAATAAAAATAACGATAAGAATTAAATAAAAATAACTTTGCTATTTTTAGTCACTCATATATATACAACCTAAGTTATAAACAGTGTACTTCCTATGAAAACACAGCTTCAAGCCCCTCCCCACAAGCTGTTCCTTTCAGCCAGAGAAATTCAGGAGCTTCTCCCCACCCTGACTCCACCCGGTAAGATAAATCACAAATTGATTTATGCTGCCCAGTACCACCTTCATGCTGCTCCTCTCCAGGTAGTGTCCTGATGGAGGTCGATGCTTCTATGGACAGGTGCTAAGCGGAGATGCTCCAGTATGGGGTTACTGCTAACAGCTGGGGGGGGGGGGGGGGGGGGGGGGTGGGTGCCTTTTTTTTAAGGGGGGGGGGGGGGGGGGGGGGGGGGGGGGGGAAGCGTTCGTGCCTTTTGCATAAGGTGGAGAAGTTTCTGGAAGGCTGGGTGTGACATGTTGTCATCTCTGCAGCCAAAGGAGAAGCCAACGCTTGGAGAGCTGGTTTCCAGGTTGAAACTTGACAAGGCCTGAGGTAAGCCCTGGGAGAGCAGAACCAATGCCCCCTGCCATTTCTCCCCGGAAGCAATCCCTGGCAAGACCTGGGATGAAAGACTGACTCACCACTTTTACATACCAACAGTGCCACGTTACATGTTTGTGATTATTGCTTGTGAGGTTTTCTTTACTCAGAAAGCTACCCCCGACCCCCGCAACACACACACACACACACACACACACACACACACACACATACCCTTAAAGTGTCAAAATGGCCTCATTTTGAAGAGGTTGGGAAGTAAGGCCTCTGCCAGCAGATGTCTGGCCTCCTGCAAATTTCCTACATTGGAGAACCTTCAGGTAACTAACTACCTGATGCCTGCTCTTGAGGAAACTTTGTATTATGCCATTTTAACTAACTTTACCTCTTGTCAGTAAGTTGGAATGGAAAGCAAGCCTTGGGTTAGAACCCCAAATCTACACTTTCTGTTTCCCCACTGGAGCCACAGCGGTGCATTCATTCACATGAAAATATGGGAGGCAGGGGCTAAACTTCGGCATAACAACTATGGCATTTCTCGATCGTAATACTTTTTGTAGCGCCTTGCAGTTTTTCAAAGCATTTTCATGATCTCGGCTTTCGGAAGAATGTAAGAAGATTACCACAGTACTACATACAGTCCCTAGCTTACAGTGTGCAAACGGAGACTGGAATAAATTACGGCACTTGCCAAAGATCACACAGCTACTCCGCTACTTTGCTCTAGATCAGCTCTGGAAAGACACAGGGTATTTGAACATGCTTCCCAATATCCTGTGAGATAGGATATCTTCCTTCTGTCCCTACTGCCTTCAAATAAATAAACAGAAACACCAGTGAATGAAGTTAACATAGAGCCCCAGAACCTTAGAGCTAAGAGACCTTCCAAATCACCAAGTCCAGTCTCCTCATTTTACAGGTGAGAAGACACCTAAGACACCTAAGACCATGTCCAAGGTCACCAGGCTATTGAATGGTGTAGATGGAACCTGAACGCAGGCCTGCAGACACTGGGCCAATGCTTTTTCCACTACTACCCTATGTCTTGCGCTGCCTCTGCCGAGAAGTCAGCAGCAGAAGTGAAACACAGGACCTGGACTCTCCAAGCCACATCAGCCCACAACTGACATTCACTGAGCTTCTATTATGTGCAGCCCAGTGAACTAAACATCCCTCTGCACTCCCTCCATCTTCCACCTTTGTCCCCGGGAATTCACGGGTCCCAGTGCAATTCTGCGTCAATAGAAATCCAAGTGTGATCAGCCCTGCCTTGCTTTCCAACATCGCATACATCCAGTTTCCCGGCTCCTTCTCTCTCACGCCTAAAATAAGAATTCCTTTATATATTGTTCGAGTTCTCTCTGGCACCACTGTGCCAGGTATGCAGGCCACGTAGCCAATTAGTCATTAAGTTAAAAAGTCTCCATCTAAATTCATTTAGCAATCTGGTTCCATGCTTTATCCCCCCTCTGCCTTGCAAAAAGACAGTATTGTATGCAATCTGCCTAGCAGTGGTGCCTCTGGTTAGCCGTAAGGGACTTCATGAAGCAGCTAAGTACACTCAGATGCACATTTGTGCCTCGCAATGACTTTAAGACATAGGCACTGTTCCATTTGTCAGATGAAGGAAGAGAGGCTCTGAGAGATTAAGCGGGCCATGGCCACACAGCTCGCAAATGGCTGAACCAGAATTTGACTCTGGGTCTTGTTGGTTCTAAAGCCTATGTTTTCCCCACAATCCCACATTCATCCTGGCCCTCGTGGCTTCATTGATTTGTTTTAACAGAGAAACTACAAACTGAATATTACAATGTTAGTTCCAATGGCAAAGACCAGGACTACTGGAGTCCATCCAGTGGGGTAGGGCTGGTGGAATAAAAACATTTCCCACCCACCCTGGGAATCTGAGAGCTTCTTAAAGATATGTCAAAGGCGTGGGGTTAAAAAAAAAAGTGAGTAGGAGAAGGGGAGTTTCTAGCCAATTTTTTCAGTGAAACTCGTTTGAGTACATAAGAAATCTGAAAGGCAAGAATGTGTGTGGGTTGATGTAAGGATGAAACGAGATAGGGTTATGAAAACACTTGGTAAGCTGGAAAGCACTGAGCAGATACAGGGCTTGTTTTTAAGGTGCTTGGGGGGAAATATGGGGTTCAGCAGAGTTGATTGCATCTGCTTTGGTTTTTCACTCAGTTCAACCACGGACTGCCCCATTTTCCCCTGGAGTCCCTTGACTGAAGCTTCCAGCTCCGGGTGGGACAGACAATGGAGGCAAGCAGTGAAGCTCTGGCTGGTGGGGGCTGTGGTGGCCCCAGTGTCCCCACGTCACCCCTCACGCCCCCAAGAGTTCCTCCAGTCTTCGGTGCTCCACAGCACATGTCCAGCTGTGTTCTGGACACATGACAAGTGAGCAAGGCCTGTGTGTGGGCATGCTTCCCACCTCAGCCATCAGGGAATCAGTCCATGCACAAACAACCCAAGCCCACCAGACCAAATCCTCTAGCCTTTGACTCACTTTGCTGTCCGTTCTCAGGCACATTGCATGACTGATCTGTTAGGAGTCCCAGACTCCTAAAGCAATAAAGCAGGCAACAGGAATCTTTTTAGCTCTCAGGACACTAATAAGGCAAAGAGAAATTGCTCTATAAATGCTCAGGGGAAAGGGCTTTGCATGCTATCATCAGGGCTCTGAGGCTCGACGTAAAGTGTGTGGGTACTCTTGCACTGTGCTATCTTGGGGGGGGGGGGCTCCTTCTTTCCACCCAGAATCCCTTCACCCCACCTCCCACCCCCCAAAAGAAGGCTGGGATCTGCCAGCCCATAAGCTTTTGCCTTCCCACATATCAAAGAGATTCGGCCCTGGCGTTTTCTTTATTTCTATCAAGGGGCCTTTGAACCAAGGGGATTTTTAGAGAAAGAAAACTCTATGGAATCTTTAGGGTCCAGGCTCTTGAAAGAAAACACTAAAACTGGAGCCAGTTCAAGGCACTCGTGTCCAATTAAGGAAATGCTCACATTCCGATCCTAGCTCTGGCTCTAGCGTGCTTTCTCTCTTTCCACATCTACACAGGAATGCACTTTAACAGCCAGAAAAGAGGTACCTCTCACCAGGACATGTATCATATAGCACAGGGATCCTTGGGGTGGGCTCCAGCAGGCTGCTACCTTCCCTGAATTAGACAAAGAGCACAGACCATGGAATCATCCAAACTCCCTTCACACCCCCCTGTCTGCCCCTCCCCCCAGCTCCCCCTATGTCACCCACAACTCTGGACCAGAGAAACTCTGGCATACCTGTGGGTTAGGAAAACACAATAGTTTCTCGTGAAGGACAGGACTTTCTGTTTTCTTTTCAAGTAGACAGGATGTCACCCTGCTTCCTCCAGGGGCAGCGGCGTCCCTCCTGGCTTCACACCCGTGGCCCCTCTGTGGAGGAGCAGTGAATTATGCACCAGCGAAGAGCTCCTTCAGACCTCCTGTGCCAACTGTAACCCGAGCTCACACCAGCTCGCTGGAGCCCTAGGTGTGTTTCACACCCACAGAGTGCCCAGCCTCGGGATCAGATAGCTGGGTCCATGTTACACTTTCCTGCCCTTTTTCAGCAGCAATTCAACCAGGCCTTAGGCACCTACCGTGTGCCAGCTGCTGGTGGCTCCAAGGAATCGCTTAGGGGAATTTGGGCTCTCCTAAATCCATCACCCCTCAAAGCCACCCAAATAAACACGCTCTACGTGATAACGGTGTATCTGCCAGGCCGACACAGCTTTAAGACAAATTCCTTAAATTACTTTAGTTATACCTTACACAATCATAAGGCTGAGGAAAAACGGCACACATGCATGTAAGTTTTGCATATGAGTTTGCATATAAGCCCCCTCGCCTCTGCCTATCCTACCAGATTTTTTCCCCTTGAGCTCCTTATATAATATAAAGAAATCGAGGGCTGCCTCTGGTGCTTGGCATGGGATCCATCACTGGGGAGACTAGGAGGACCAGACGTCAGCCCCCTCTAAGACCATAAGATAACCACTGCAGTAGAGACAAGTGACCATGGTGGGGGCTGTGATTCCTTTCCTCTTGGGAAGAGGGGTGCTGACCACCAGAATATGAGCTCTGTAAGGGTAAGGACTGAGTCTGTTTCGTTAACTGCTCGACGTCATCACCTAGAAGAGTGCCTTGCACGTAGTAGGTACTCAAGACATGTTTGTTGAATGAATGAATGAATGAATGAATGGTATCAGGAAAAGCTAAAGAGAAAGGATGCCATCAAGCCAGCCTCAAAGGATGGGTAGAAGCCAGAGAAGGGCAATCCTATCTACAAGAACAGCAAAAATAAAGGCCCGGGGGTGAAAAAGTGCCAGGGGTGTGCTGGGAGCTAGGAGTGAGCAGAAGAATCTTTATCTTGGGAAGGAGCACTGGAGCCCCCCCACCACTCCAAATGTGCATGCTGAATGGAAAACCTATTGGCTAGTAAAGGTCCTTGCACTCTGCAGAATGGACTGTGCACAGAATTTCTAGCAGGAAAATGTCCCTCACCTCTACAATGAGTTAACATCAGCATTTCTTTTCCAGTTAGGTGGCGGCCCAGGCAGAAGTGTTAAGTAGGTCAAATTGAGTTTATGTGAACCGTGTCTTCTGAGACTTCCCCTTTCCACTCCCTCTCATTTCACACCTCTCTCTGACCCGCCCCGAGCGCCCACTGATCTCCAGACACCCATGCTCCCTTCATAACAGCCTTGCAAGCTCCAAAAACGTGCTTTTCTTTCCTACTGAGTATCTGTCTTTCCAATCCCTAATCCAGGCAGCTGCAAGGTAAGCACACTTGACCTGACACATAAATTCACACTATGGTGAGAGAGAGACACCTACAATGCTTCCAGGGCCTCCGTGGAACAATGGCATTTCGGGCAGGGTAAATGGGTGAGAGGAGGGAGTTCCGTGGTCACAGAGACTGGTGATGGTTGATGGCAGAAGTCTGCGGGGAAACCATGCCAGGGTAAGACAGAGCAAGAAGTGAACAACTCAAAGGGCAGGGGTGGGTGCAGCCAGGGGGCTTTCCTTCTGGAGGGATCTGACTGGAACCCTTGCCCCCAGCTGTCATCTGGCAACAGCACTCTAGTGGATTAAACCCAGTGATCAATGCGAGGGGGGAAAGGGTCTCCCTCTCCCTTTTTGCCAAGAAGGTACAGAGCTTTGGACTGACGGGGACTCCTCTGAGTGGGCCCCAGGCACCCAGTGCACCTGCCCAGGCCCAAACCAGGCCAGGCAGCCCAGGTGTGCACCAGCGGAGCAGTCCTGCAGCAGCCTGAGCAAAGCCGACGACAAGCCTTGACAGTGAGAAAGGCCATATGCCTTTTCACATGCTTAATGAGGCCCTCGGGGCAGCAGAGGCTCCCACACAGGGCTTCTTAGCCTCGTGAGCATGTGGACTGGTACAGTATGGGTTCAGGCAGGAGCCGCGTCAGCTACTGGGGACTGTGGGGCAGCTGGGTACCCTCCACCCCGACTTCTGAAGCCTGCACCGCTGCAGCAAACCAGCCTTGCACTCCCCACCTGCCCTACCTCATTCCTTTTCATCCAGGCCTTCTCTTGGGAAACAAATGAGAAAGATGCAAGGAGATTCTCCCAAGACTGTTTTCTAGCTAGATGCGTGCTTAAATGCCCCTGATGTTACTATTGAAAACAGCTAGAGAGGGCATTATGTGTGCTTGAGTCTCTCTGGAGTTTGTCGGGGGGGGGGGGGGCAGCATTCCTCACTCGCAGCCACCTGCTCTTTTGAATTGCAGAGTGCTTGGAGAGGCACCAGTGAGAGCCTTGACTCACCTTGCTTCCAGTTTCCCCCTAGGGGGTCCCCTACACAGGGGTCATTCTCGTTTTATTGCTTTCATCTGCAGGACCACAACCTTCCACAATGCTTAATAATTCCTCAATTTAAAAAGAAGAAACTCGGGGCGCCTGGGTGGCGCAGTCGGTTGAGCGTCCGACTTCAGCCAGGTCACGATCTCGCGGTCCGTGAGTTCGAGCCCCGCGTCAGGCTCTGGGCTGATGGCTCGGAGCCTGGAGCCTGTTTCCGATTCTGTGTCTCCCTCTCTCTCTGCCCCTCCCCCGTTCATGCTCTGTCTCTCTCTGTCCCAAAAATAAATAAAAAAATGTTGAAAAAAAAAAAAAAGAAGAAACTATACAGATGTAAATTAAAAACATAAAATTTTTAAAAATTTAACAAAATAGATACCAACGTCCCTGGCAGAGGGGGAGAATGTTCTCCCTCTATACCTCAGAGTATGTTTTCAAATTTACAAAAAGCTCATCTTAATGATAGAAATAGGTCCTACAACATCAGAGTTAATGTGGTATAATGTGTATGTATTTTGTTTTAAGTGTTCTCTATAGCAAGCAGATTAATAGTGACTTGCATTTTATTTCGCACATATTTCTTATTCATGGCTTTGATTTCCAGTTGTATATTGGGTAACATTTCCAAACAATGTTTTCGAACAACAATAAAATGTTTTTCACTAATAAAAAAAAATAACAAGAAGAAACTACAAAGACTCATAATCACTACAAATTATGATGTTGTCTGGCATTCTCAACAAGAGAATGAACAGGCCTCGTCACTTGGCCTCTGTCTACTCTCCATAAAATGGGCCTGACGTTTCCTGCCCTCAGCTTACTGCGCAGTAAGGACATACTAGTGGCAAGTTCTCGGCTTCCTCAGCAGAAAGGTGCGATATTAAATCATCCTCCATTGGATCTGCTCGAAGAGGAAGAGTATAGAGAAGGGAAAGTGAAACTCACATTAATTACTTCATTGTATTGCTTGTTAACAGGAAAACAAGGGCAGCAGCCCTCTCTGGGTTTCTGGGAAAGTGACGCCAAGCCAGTTCTCTTAGAAGAGAAGGACGCTAAGTCTAATGGTTGATATCCCATCTCTCCCTCTTTCCAGCACTTTCTTGGAGCATTTGCCCTGGCTCTCGTACTTGCCGTCACCCTGGCTAGAAGCATCCTGGCTCGTGAGCCACTGTGGCAGTCCAGGGAGGTTATACTAGCCCTCACCGGCAGGTATACGGTGTCCCACACGCACAGCCTGCCCGTCTACACACGACGATGTGGCCATTTTAAAGCCATTTGTATTAGAGTATTTCTCAATACCCTGGTATCCAGTGCCAAAGAATCACCCGGCTCTCCTTTTGTCATTGGGGCTCCACACGTCCACGCAAGCACACGCACTTATGTGCCAGCGACACCTCAGAAGCTGACAAGTGCCGTCTTCTGGGTCCGAGGTAGGGAAATCACACTGACCTGAATCCAGATAGAAACAGAGACGTCTCATCCACCTCACATTGTTTTACCACCTTTGTTTGTGTGTGGGTATTTGTGACAAACAGCAACAAACACTTCCCAGTGACTTCGGGGGAAACAGGTGTGAGGGACTGGTGTGATTTCAACACACCCAACACTCTCTTCCTCCTACAGAGCCACGCTGGGGAGCAGGGGAGGCCTCGCAGTGATAGGAGCCCACAAGGGGTGGGCTGCTAGCCATCGGACAGAAAGGAGGGGTGAGCTCGAGAGGGGGTTCTGCAGGAGGCTACTGCAATGGCCCCAGGGGGAGCTGGTGCTCGTGGGAGGGACAGGTGATGGCAGAGGCAATGCAAAAGGTGGAGGTTTCAGTACTTGTTTGGATGTGGGAGCAGAAGAGAAAGAGAATTGGAGAAGACGGGATTCTTGAGGCTGAGCCATTGCAAAGCTGGCGGCACCTGCTGAAAAAGCCAAGTGCAGAAGGGGCTGGTCTGGGGAGAAGGGGGTCCGGCCTTTCAGGTGGGTGGGGTTCCCAGGAGATGACCACCCCTGAGCTGTAGCAATGGCTGCACATGCTAACACACATTCCACACCAGTTCTCTCTTTCACTCTTGGGTCCATAGAAGCCCAAGCTTCTGTTCTGAAGGCCTGGTGTCTGGCCAGTCTGGGCGCTGTGGGTGCTTGGATGCTGTTGTGGATGGGTTCTTCAGAGGCAGATGTGGAGACAGAGTTTGGGACCAACACCCAGGAGAGGCAGGGGAAGAAGCAGGCTTCCAGAAGGAAGTCTAACGGAAATGCAGACTCCACAAATCTCAGCCAATCCTATGGGGAGCTTTGGAGCAAAACTTACCTGTCAGAATGCCCAGCATTGAGACAAAATTCCAGTGCCTTCTTTCCTCTGCCTTGTTGGGTCCACAGTGTGGGCTGTCCCAGGGAAGGGCATGACCTTGAGAGAGATGGCTGTCTTTGGCTGGTGCCAACCTTAAAGAGCAGACAGCTGGAGGCCGTCTGCTGACCCCACTCACCACAGCTGGGCCCTGGGCCCTCCTCTAGCTGGGATCCAGGTGGCACATTTCTATTTCTACCACAGATCCCAAAGCTTGCAACTCCACTTATGGCCTCACTTCAGTTTGCCATGCATGCATCGCAGAGGCCTGCGGGCTCAGGGAGTCCTCAGGGAGGGCACAGACGAAATGCTAGTTCATCTCCATTTGCGGGTGACAGAACTAAGGCCCAGAGAGAGGAGTTGCCTTGCCTCAGCAGTGACAGTCAGTGAGTGGTGAGCTTAGGACCAGCACTTGGTCTGGGCCTCTGGCTCCTTGGCCTGTTCTCGTTCTCAGAAAGGAGACTGCTCTGTGCCCAGCAGATCATGGTGGGGACACCACTGCTCCCAGCCTGGGGATGGGGCTGTGGTGCCCCTCAACTTGCCCACCACCATCTGCAGGTTTGCTGGGACATCGAGGGGCTCACTCCCCAAAGCATGGAGTGAAGGCGACACCAGACCTGGTGAAAAGACTGACTTTAGATTTCCAGAGGGGAAGGGCCCAGGGGGCCTTAGAAGTCAGCTCTTCAGGTTCTTATTGTGGAAGTAAGCCAGCTCAGCAGGGGCAATTCTGGATTCTTCCATAATTGCTCTTTGTGGACCAGGCACTGTCGTGTCCATGAGCCTGCACTGGGGTGTTCTAGGAAACATCCCCACGAAGCAACACAGAGCTGGCGTCGAGGCCACACTTCATGACGTTCCACTGTGTCTTCCGATTCTCCCCCTGGGGACCCTCAGCGCCAGGAATGGATGCACCTCTCTGAAGGTCCTGCTGCTTTTTTGCACGTCGTCAGTGCCGTGGGTGCTTTTCTTTGCACTTTCACTCTACAGGTTAGGGAGTTGGAGCCTGATGTGAGGAAGCCTTAGTCCAAGGACATGGGACCTCACGGTATTTGAGGAGGTATTAACCACATCAGGCTTTTTCCCTTTTACCTCTATTTCCCCCCATATTCTCTCTTATTTTGTTTTCAACTTTGTTCTATTTTACGTGGTGTCTGTAAACTCCCTCAAATGCTCTCTAGAATGATGTAATACGTAAACAACAATAGTATATCTGACTTCTTTGGAGGCCTCCAATGTGTTTTCTGAGTGTTTTCTTCTGTGTAACAACTCCCCAGGATGGAGTGGTGATCGGTCTCTGGGAGGGCCTGAACTTGGCCTTCCCTACCCTACAGTGCAAATCATGGTCACATCTCCAAACTGCCGTGGGTGAGGTTCAAATGCTAGTGGCGTCCTGGGGGAGTCTGACCTGTTGAGTGGCCACCAAAAATCAGGTCTTCCAACTGTCTGCAGGGGAGTCTCTCATTGTCCCCACTTTGCTATGCATAGTGCCTGGCCAGGACCGGCCAGGAGGGCTGCCTTTCTCCTTAAGATCTGGACATGATGCAAGTTCATACCTGGAGGCTGTCTGGCTTTTGTAAGCGCACATCACAGTGCTTCGAGATATTTAATGTCTCCAGGTCAGTTAGTCAGTCCAATTATAATTGCCATCACTTTGGTGTTCCCACAGGCTGGGGCAGTTTTTTTTTTTTTTTCCTCTCGCAATCCTGACTGGTCCTAAGAGGCAAAGAGGCATTCTTTCCAAGCTGACACATCAAAGCATCTGCTCCAGGTATTAAGAGTCTCAAACGGCATGTCGTAGGGGTGAACACATGAGCACCAGAGGGATTTAAAACAAGGCTTGTCCACCCTTCTGATTTGCTGTCTCTACTGAGGCCAGGACTTGCTAGGCCAGATATTAATTCTAGGGTTCCTGCACTCCTGTGCTTGGCCCTCACAATTCTGTACGAAAGGAATTACTCATTCTCTGGTATCAAGAGGGCAAATCACCATGGGCAGAATCACCCAGCCCGACTACAGGGTGTTTATTATCCTTTGTCTTCGGGTTATTTCAGATCACTGGGAAGGGAGGGAAGGTAATGAAATCTCTTGGAAATGACACGTATATAGCACGAATTAACCTCTCTTAGCCTCTATTTCCTCGCCTGTCAAGGAGGGGTGGGGATAATAACACCTCCCTCATGGAGCTGGCACGAAGAGGACAAGAGCTAGAGGCCAGAAACCACCTGGTCCAGCACCTGTCACAGAGTCAAGATGGAGCTCCTTAAATAGTAACTATTTCGACTGTGTAAAATGCACACAGTCATCTGCACCCTAAGACTTTGTTAGCTCTCAGTGTGGTCTGTAGACTGGCCCGGCAGCTTGTTAGAAATGTGATTCCTCAGCCCTGCCCCAACCTGCTGAATCAGAAGCTGCAACTTAACGAGATCCCCAGGTGACCATATGCACATTACAGTTTGAGAATCATCGAGTTAAGGAACGTCAACTTTACCGTTGTATCCGGTGGATTGGATGGCATTTCTCTTGGCAACCAACAAAGTCAGTAATGAGCCCGTCAATCAAATACAGGCAATATTTACCTAACACAGCCCGCTCCTGGGGCCAGTCCGACTCTGCTGTGGCTCTGGCCAGCCTGCTGTTCACCATGCTCACCTGCCTTCTGCGGTCACCTGCGCGGTGGCCAAGGCTCCAGGGAGATGAGAGCTCCTCATATACTGGGCAAGCACAGATAAGGTTTCTCACAGCCCCACCTGAGTGCCTGTGCCAAGGTAAACTTGCTCTCCAGAATTGCTCCCTGACTGGAAAATGTGTCAGTCTATTTATTTCTCACTCCCACTGGAAAAAAGGTTGGGGGGGTGGTGCAGGGAGTGGTTGGCCATGATATCATTCTTTCCACGGAACTTCTCAAAGGCATTGCATTTCACGGTGACTTTCAGGCCACTTGTGTTTTGCTGCATAGTATGGAACAGAACTGGCCGGGAGCCTGAGTTTCTCTTCCTTCTCCACGGCACTCTGCCCCCTCCTCCCTACCTCTTTCCGGGGTTTTCACTCCCTGTGGGTTTTGCAGGCAGCTCTCGAAAGGAACCTGAAAGCCAAGATGTGGGTGAGAAAATTTTCCTAGCATATCTTGCCGAGGAGACCTGTATCTGAGGACACAGTGGCTGGTTGGTGGGGATGCAGGCCAGGTGTTGGCTCCAAGGGGCAGGAAAGGGGACTGCCTGGGGGCAAGTCTACTCCCTTCAGACACATCAGAGAGTTGGGAATCAAGAGCAAAACAATTTTTCCAAAAGCCACACAAAGAGTCAGCACCAGTTGGGGGCCACTGCATTCATCACCATTCTTGTTTATACTTCTCTGGAGAAGAGCAAAGATTTTCCAACTGGGTTTCTGGTTCCTACTAGCTGCTGAGAGATGCTGCAGGCTAGCACACAGCACTGGAGGGAACCTGGGCTCAGGCTGGGAGGGCGAGCGCATCACTCGTTCCCTTTATCAACATCTCCTGTAGGTTCACATTGCTTCCAGCCAGAGTCTGAGGCACTTATTAAGACAATAAGAGAGGGGCCTTGCACAGACCTGTAAAGATAGTGAGCTATGGCCTGAGAACTATGATTAATCCAGCCTAATTTAAGAACTATAAAATTTTTATTCGTAATTTTTCAACATGTAGATAAAATCAGAGACCAATACAGTGAACCCCTGTGGATAAACTTCCCAGCTGTATCAGGACAGACATGGTTATGCTGTCCTAACAAACATCCCCAAATCTCAGTAGCTGAGAGCAATAAAGGTTCATTTCTTACTCATCCACCTGTCCTCCATGGGTTGCCTGAGGATATCATGTCCTCTCAAGGACTGGGGAAGAGAGAAGCTTTGACTCCGTGCTGCTATGTTGGCCAAAACTTTCATGCACTGGCCCCTGAGGCCAGAAACATAAGTCACATCCACTCCAGCTGATTGGCCAAAGTAAGTCTCCAGGCCATGCCTAACCTCAGAGGGGATGGGACATGCAATCCTACCATTGCAAGGAAGGCAGAGAGCTGGAGATATTCGGTGGGCAGAGCATATTGCCTTATTTGCTTCCGGTCTTTCTACTTCAAAGACAGCAAATATTAGAGATACAATGGAGTTCCCCTCTGGACTCGTCCCCAGCCCGTCTCCTCCCTCATTTCCCAGAGCTAAGCACTGTTTTATTTTTTAAGTTTACTTATTTATTTTGAGAGAGAGTGAGAGAGAGCTTGTGCCAGCGGGGGAGGGACAGAGAGGGAGAGAGACAATCCCGACGCGGGGCTCCATCTCAAGACCATATAATCATGACCTGAGCTGAAATCGAGAATAAGATGCTCAACTGACTGAGCCACCCAGGTGCCCCTAAGCACTGTTTTGAATTCAGTGTTAATCATCCTCATGTGTGTTTTTACGTTTTTTACTATTCTTATTGCATTTTTATGTATCCAAAAACATTATAAAGTATTATTATGCCCTGCCAGCTTTTACACTATGTATGTGTATATATACAATATCATAATTTTCTGCAGTGTTAATTTCTCCTTTAGAAATGTGAGATTCGCATTCCAATTGTGAGATTTTTATCTATGCTGACACATGCTAGACTATATTGCATTGCATAACTGTAATATGATTTACTTATCCATTCTCTTATTGATCTCCATGCTACAGCAAGCATTTTAATACATGTCTCTTTGTGCTCACATACAGGACTAGATGCCCAGGAGAAGAATTTCTGGACATGACCACCTACAACTTTCCAAAGTACTTGTACCAATTTACAATCCCACTAGCAGGGAATGAGTTTCCGTGATTTAACAGCTCTGCCAACACTTGGTGTTGGCCGACATAAATTTTTGCTGATCTGGTAGGTGTAAATGGTATTTTATCAATGTTTTGATTTGTATTTCTTTGCTTAATAGTGGAAGCAAGAATCTTTTTGTATTTCTATTGACCTTCTGGGGTTCCTCTTCTACAGATCAATAGTTTATATTCTTTTCCCATTTCTTTCCAATGCTATATATCTTTTTCCAATTAATTTGAGAGGTTTCTTTATACATTACACTCATTGCAAGTACCTTCTCCCAAGCTATGGCTTATTTTTCACTTTGTTATAGTGGCCTTTTGTTATGCAGAAGTTAATTTTAATGTAGTCAAAATTATCAAATTTTCATGTTTTCTATTTTTTTTTAAAGAGAAATTGCTCCTTATCTTAAGGTCATAAAGAATTTTTCTACATTTTCATCTTATGCTTTAAAATTTTTCCTTTTGTTTTTAGTTCTTTAATCTATATAGGGTTGATTTAAGGGAGAAATGTAATTTTGTATTTTCCATATGGACAAAAGTTGTTCCTAGGATTCATTTATTAAATAGACCACCCTTTCCACATGGATTTGTAACACCATCTGTAACTGGTATTGTTTCCAAACATGGGTGGGCCAGTGGCTAGGCTTTCTGTTCTGTTCCATTGGTTTATCCTTTTGCCCAAACTCTGTTGTCCTCATTACGAAATATTTTGATAATAAATCTTGATACCTGGTAGGGCAAGTTGTTCCACGCTCTACTTTTTCAGAATTGCTTCTCAGTTATTCTTGGACCTTTTGCTCTTCCAGATCCATTTTGAGAAATCAATTTCTTCCAAATCAGATTGTCTAGTTCCAAACAAAACAACACAAAACACCTGTTAGACTTCAAATAAAATTCTACTGGTGAATATGACACCTTTATGATTTCGAGTGTTCCTATTCATCTTCCTTTGTATGGTACCCACTTACGATTTCACAGCCCTTGATAAGACCCTCCTTTCCTCCTCCACTCCCCCCTCCAACCCTTCTGAGTTTGACTCAAACATCGCTTACTTCCTATTTCTTACTATAGCTTCAGTATCTTTATTTCTAGTACTCACCTCTTTCAAAGTTTTCCTAATTCTTTTTTCAGTGTGTAATAGGTAAACCCCAGACATGCATTATAATGATAAGGGGGTAAAGGAGAGGGTTCTCATAGTATCCTGGGAGGAGATATGACAGCATAATTACATATGAGGGGGTACACAATAATCTTTTCTGAGCTTTATGAGGTAGCATGGGTAGTAGTTAAGAGGCCAGACTGCTAAGTTTGAATCCCAGCTCTATCATTTACTGACTCTGATCTTGGGCAAATTACTTAGTATCTCTATGCCTTAGTTCTCCCTTCTGTAATGTAGGAGTAAAAATATTAATTATCTCATAATATTATTATGAGAAATAAACAAGTTAACATATTTAAAGTACTTGGGATAGTGCCTGGTATATTGTGTTTTATCTATTATTGTCATTACTAAGATAGGATTTCCAAAGCACATTGGGAATATAGTTTGAATTTTCAAATTAGACAATGTCAGAGTAACTCACTAATCTTAACACTGAGTAAAGAAGTTGCTCTTAGTAAGCAGAAGGGCACCATCCACATAATTGAAGGTTTAATCATTAGTGATCCACAGTGGCTGCTAGTTTAGTGTTAACTATGTTGTAAATTTCACAGAATCAATGAGTTCAGAGTTGGGTGGTACCCAAGATAATCCAATCCAATGTCCCACCCATGCTTAAAGCCTCTTAAAATAAAGCTATACAAAAGGAAGACTATTATGAAAGAAGATCAGAAAGGCATGAATATTGAAAGGACATCAAACTTATTTTAAAAATAAAAAGGAGATGGTAGGAAATCACATGACTCAATAAAATTTCAAAGGTTGCTGGGAGTGGCCATTAAGAGAAGCCAAAAGAAAGGGTGTTTCTAAGAGCTGGTAGCCTAGGTCCAGGAAAGAGAGTCTTATCCAGAAAAATATCTGTATGTTGGAAACCAAGGGAGTATTTGTCAAGATTCTACATTACTACGTATGTGGGCTATTTGAGGGGTTTGGAATATGTCCTTCTCCCTCCTGACCACCAGGCTGCCAGGGGACCTGACATTTCCACCACTGGTGCTCTCTTTGGTTAGGACTTTGGCTGTCTATATAAGTAACCCATGAGGAGTACACTTAGATTATCTAGGAGACCCTTAGATTGAATTCCTCAGCACAGGCCTGGCTGTGAGCAGGGTCATAAGATGTAGATATAGTGAAGGAAGTTCTGCTGGGCAGAGGGGAAGGGATGTGGGGTCCTCTTACAAGCAGCGGATGCCAGACTGGAAACTCAATGAGACCAGAGGAGGGGAGCAGGAGGGGTGGGGGATGGGGTGGAGAAATACAGCAGAACTTTGGGGTTAAGCATGTAGGAGGGGAGAGTGATGAGCCTGGAGTTTCTGCTCCATCTGGATGGAAGCTGGCTCTTATTCCCAGAAGTTTCTTCCCAATGATGTGGAAAGCCACAGACCTGTAGGGAGTCTTGACCCCCTCCAAGGAAGCAGGATTAAATCCAGGACTCCATATTACCATGGAGATTCTCCCTTCAGAACTCAGACCTGAGGGCTAGAAGCTCTTATGTGCATTGTGATATGTCCCTGATGATAGCAGCATCTGGTTACGTGCAGCTCTTCACACTTACAAAGCACTTAAACATCTCTTTTGCTGCTCTTTATACCCTTACAAGCTGGATGAGGCAGTGTCATTATCCTCACATTATAGAAAAGGAAACTAAGGGTCAAAAAGCAGGACAACAGCCATAGGTCCCACAGCTGGACAGGAAAAAGTCAGATCAGCTTCACCTCAGGATCCCCTCTACTGTCAGAGTACAGCTTGAGGCCAGAATTGGTTGAGATATGGCAGTCATTGTCTCAGAGCATGGCTGAGCTAGGCTGGCTGGCCCAGGTACTTATTCACACAGGGAGGGATCTGCTAAAGGGGCTGCCACCCTGATAGAGGTTATGGGTGCATGAAGCTTGGTTGCTGCCCTGACACCATAGTACCTCCTGCTCCAGCCCTATGGACTCTCATACTCCTCCATTCTCTTAACTTCATTCATTCATTCATTCATTCATTCATTTAACACACAGTGGGCATTGATGCACTAGGAATACAGATGGAAAACTAGACCCTATCATTGCCTTTCAGAGTGTGATGGAGAAAGGCAGTACCTAACCAGACAAGGGCAACAAAATGTTGACTCTCTTTTCAGAGAGGAAGGATCGTGTAGTGATTAGGATCATAGACTTTGGAGACAGATGGGAAAATAAACTATGGAGAGAGGATATATTTAAAGGTATCATAACCAAGAATTTCTTAGAAATAATGAAAATGGATAACTTCAGATTGAAAGGATACAGTATTAAACAAGATAGATAAAAAAGGAATTCACACTTAGATACATTGTAGTGAAATTTAAGAACATTAATGATGGAGGGAAATTTCTCAAAACATCTATAAAGAAAAAAATAGATCAACTAAAAAGGAAGAAGAATGACACAAACCCTCAATAACAGAACTGTACACAAGACAATGAAGTAATATTTTAAAGTGTTGATGAAAAAATAATTCAAACCTAGAATTTTATATCCAGCTAAAATACCATTTAAATATAAGTAAAATAGGGGCGCCTGGGTGGCTCAGTCGGTTGAGCGTCTGGCTTCAGCTCGGGTCATGATCTCGCAGTCTGTGAGTTCGAGCCCCGCGTCAGGCTCTGTGCTGATAGCTCAGAGCCTGGAGCCTGCTTCAGATTCTGTGTCCCCCTCTCTCTCTGCCCCTCCCCCACTCATGCTCTGTCTCTCTCTGTCTCAGAAATAAATAAACAAATTTAAAATATATATATAAGTAAAATAAAAATAGTATCAGGTATATAAGACTCCAGATAGCCTGTCCCCAAACCCCTTTTTGAAACATTCTTGGAGCTAATTTTTTAGTGTAGGAAGGAAGCTAGAAAAAAAAAAAAACTTCCAGGATAATCCTGAAGAAAAAGAAGATGAAGGGGGAGGAGAAGGAGGAGGAGGAGAGGAAGGAAGGAAGGAAAAAGAGAGAGAGGGAGGAAGTAAAGAAAACATATACCTAAGGTCAAAAATCAGAGAAATAGAACATAGCAACAATAAGACATTAAATAACCTGGTGTTGTGAAAAAGATTATAAAATATACAAATATTTGACATGACAAATACATGACAAAACTAATGGGGGAAAGAAAGAGAAGATATAAACCTGTAATAAATACTGAAAGAAACCACAGACACAGCAGAAAGTTTTAGACTAACAATATTATGAAGACTTGTAATTAGGAGACAATAAAATCGATATAATTTTGGCAAAATGTGAAATTCCAAAATTAGAACAAGAATAAATAGCACACTGAGTTATAAGTATTCAACTAAGAAATACAATACAATCAAAGACCTCCCTCTTCCTGAAAAGCCCTAGGCTCAGATGGTTTTACAGAGAAGTTCTAGCCACCTATAAGGAGGAGATAATCACATAAGATACATAAATTGTTCCAGAAACTAAAAACTGGTTTCTCCTTTGTTGTAAGACTGGTGTAAGCTTTATTACAAAGTCAGATAAGGATTGTAAAAACAAACAAAAAACTATCAGGCTATTCCATATTTGAATATAGATATGAAAGTTATAAATAAAATATTAGCTAACTGTACCCCACAATGTATTTAAAGAGTTATGACCAAGCAAGGTTGATTCTAGACTATAGGAAAGTATAATATGAAGAAGAGAAACTATTAAGGTCATTTTTACCATTAAAGAAAAATGTCATGCATTTTGTGCATTTAAAGCATTTGATAAACACCTTGGAATTTTAAATCGTATATTTTCTCAACTTGATGAAGGCTAGTTATTGACTACCTACAGCAAATATAGTACATGGAGAAAGTTTAGATGCATCCCTGCCAGCACAGGTACTTTCTATCCCTCCCGTGGATGAGCAGAGTACTAGAGGCTTGGCTAAACGATACAATCAGAACAACACATAAGAGCTATAGGAAGGAGGGAGAAGTATGACTGGCTGCACGGAAAACTGAACATAGGGGCACCTGGGTGGCTCAGTCAATTAAGCGTCCTGACTGTTGATTTTGGCTCAGGTCGTAATCTCACAGTTCGTGAGTTTGAGTCCCAGGTTAGGCTTGGTGTGGATGGCATGAAGCCTGCTTGAGATTCTTTCTCCCTCTCTCTCTGACCCTCCCCTGCTCATGCACACTCTCTTTCTCTCTCACTCTCAAAATAAATAAATAAACTTAAAAAAAAAAAAAAAGAACTACCATAGGATCCTGAAATCCCACTTCTGGTTATACACTTAAAATAAATGAAAATAGGATCTTGAAAAGATATCTACATTCCATGTTCACTGCAGCATTATTCACTATAGTCAAAATTAGAAACAACCTAAGTGTCCATCAACAGATGTGGTATATATATGTAAACATGTACACACACACACAGGAATATTATTCAGCCATGAGAAAGGACATCCTGCCATTTGTGACAACATAGATGGGCCTTGAGCACATTATGCTAAGTGACATGAGTTAGAGAGAGGGCAAACACTGTGTACCACTTACATGTGAAATCTAAAAAAGGTGAACTCATGAAAATAGACTAAAATGTTTACTGGGGATGGAGGGTGGGGGAAATGGGTAAATGTTGGTCAAAGAGTATAAACTTCCAGTTACAAGATGAGTAAGTTCGAGGGGATATAATGCACAGCATAGTGATTATAGTTAATAATACTGTATTATATACTTGAAAATTGCTAAGAGAGGAAAACTTAAACGTTTTCGCCACAAAAAAGAGATGGTAATTATGTGATGTGATGGAGCTGCTAGCTAACTCTATGGTGGTAATCATTTTACAACATAGAAGTATAAAAATCAACACTCCTGTATACCTTAAACTTACACAATGTTATTATGTCAATTATATCTCAATACATCTGGGGGATAAAACTTGAGTGTGCATAAAAATCACCTGGAGATCTTATTAAAATGTAGATCTAATTCAGTAGAACTAGATGTACCTGATATTCTGCACTTCTAACAGGCTCCCAGGGGATGGCAATCCTGTTGGTCTGGGGACCACATCCTGGGTAGCAATACAGTAGATCTACACTGTCCAATAGGCAACCACTAGTCCCATGAGGCTATTTAAATTTTCACTGAAATTAATTAAAACTAAAATTTAGCTCCTCCGCCACATAAGCCACATTGCAACTGCTCGATAGCCTCATGTCACTAGTGGCTACCATATTGAAAAGCACAAAAATATAGAACATTTCCATTAGCATGGAATGTTCCATTGGACACCACTGCTCTGTCATTCAACTATTAGAATACGTAAAACTATTACAGAGGATCAAGATCAAGGCAAGAGTATCAATGATTTACTGTCAGCCTTACAAAGAGTTAACTTGGACCTTTAGGTGACGGTTGAGGACTGACCTAAAGTGACTGATTCTGAACATCATCGTCACTGCCTTGGATGCAGGAGTCAAAAGCATGTATATACAGTAAATAAACAAATAATACAAAATGAGCAGGGAAACGCCTCCAAGCTGAGAATTCCAGTCCAGAGTAATATAAAACAAATCAGAAGCCAGTAAGAATAAAACAAATGAAATAGGTACAAGTAGCAAGTTATATTTTTTGGGATGGCAGGAGTGGGGAATGAAGAATCACCGGGAATGAAGCAGAAGAAGGACCAGAGGTTAGGGCTGAAACAATAATACCAAAAAAGAAACACTTATTAAAAGCATCACAAGCACAGTGGTGGTCAGAAATGTATCTGGCTCAAGCATCCAAATGAATGAATGAATGAATGAATGAATGAATGAATGAAAGAACAAATGGACTCGCCATCCCACCAACCGAATTGGAGGGAGTGCCAGTTTGGGGGCTAAGAAGGGGTGTGGAGGAGTGGAATACAATGAAATTAAACCAAACAAGAAAGGGTCTTTGCACAGCTTGATAATGGTGATAATAAGTCGAGAATGGTGTGTTTAGATTTCTATACCAGAAATTTTTTTTTTAATTTTTTTTAACGTTTATTTATTTTTGGGACAGAGAGAGACAGAGCATGAACGGGGGAGGGGCAGAGAGAGAGGGAGACACAGAATCGGAAGCAGGCTCCAGGCTCCAAGTCATCAGCCCAGAGCCCGACGCGGGGCTCGAACTCACAGACCGCGAGATAGTGACCTGAGCTGAAGTCGGACGCTTAACCGACTGAGCCACCCAGGCGCCCCTCTATACCAGAAATCTAAAAAGAGAGAAAGATCAGATGGAGAGGGATGGAAGGTCTCTGTTGGTGGTAACATTAGTGCAAGGTGATGTCTTTAGGGCCATAAGTCCAAGTCCTGAGTTTGTTTTTTAACCATTGTATGACTTTAGGCAAATCAGTTAAGCTTGACAGATTCTTCATCTTAAAAAATGGGGTTAAAGGTATATTCTGGCCTACCTGCCTCTCAGGATTGTTGGCCTGATGAATAAAATCATGGATGTGACCTGAGGTTGTGCCCCTGGACAGAAGCATAGAGAGTTGTGAGCCGTCAGAGGGCTTCCGGGTGTGTGGTCTCTCTCTGGTGTTTCAGTGCTGAGCTATCCGGCCTGGAGGGACTTTGCCCACAGTCCCTGGGGTGGAGGGAGCTGGGTCACATTGCTGACCCTCAATTTTTCTCAGCTGCTACCTGGGGAGGCTCAGGGCTTTCCTCTGGGGACATAGGACCCCCGGGGACCGACAGCCCATTTGCAGCACACCACACTGGGATGGAGTGTCCTGAAGGCAGGGCAAGCCCTGCCAGAGAATGGGGGAAGGGACATCCCCTTCTCCCTCTATTTCTCACCTCAAGGCCAGCCAGCGCCTCTCCCCCAGCCCTCCAGCACCCGTGTCCACATGACCACCTTGTCAGTAGCTCACATGCCAGTGAGAGACGATGTCAGGGGAGCAGCCTGTGAACTCACATGAACCAACCTGTGTGCAACCTGCAAGTACACTTTATAGTTTGCAAAGTGCTGTTGCCCTGATTATTCCCCTCATCCTATGAGGCAGTTGTTATGATCTTTTCGTGGATGCAGAAGCAGGCACAGAGGGGAATGATGACTCAAGCTAGAAAACGGCAGGCTGATGACCCGAGGTTTGGATTGTTCGTCTTCAAATCCTGTGCGGGTTCTAGAGTCTTGTGCTGCTGCACGTCTCCTGGGGGCATCCTCCTGCCAGATGGGAGGGCTCTTTTTTCCATGCCTCTGGCTCTCCAATGCACACTGCCTGAGACTGGCCTTTCCCGCAGTCCACACTGGTGCGTTCCTGCTCTTTCTTTAGGGCTCTCAGTGAAAAGGTCTGACTGTATGGACTCCCAGGCCCGCCTGGGTTTTAAAGGATGTAAGCATGGAAGATGGCAGGCTTCTGCCGCCTCCTGGTGATTCACGAGCATTGCTAACCCATTGTCGAATTTCACCAAATACCTTTTCTTCTTCTTTGAGATCATTTTCTTTCTTGAAGATACATACTCTGGGGAATTTTTCAGTTTTTACTGTGTCTGAACAGAATACAAATCAGGATATCATACTATGAGCCACAGATGAAAAGTCAGGAAACCTGGACTCAAACCACTTGTCTTTGTGGGATACTGGGCAAATCTTTGAGCCTCAGTTTCATTATTTGTAAAGTGGGAATACTATCTACATCTTGGAGGCATCAGGAGGGTTGAGCCATGGGACATATCAGTGTCACAGAGCAGGGCTCAAGGAAAGTCCCGGTTATTATTTGCTCATATTCATTGTTTTGCAGGATTGTCATAGGTCCTGCATTTGCAGGAGACCTCTTGAACTCAATTCAAGTATTTCAAAGAATTGTAGAATTGGAAGGCAGTGAAAGCAGGTCAAAAAGTGACTTTCAGAAGTTCTTTGTAAGGCTCCTTAAAAGTAGTTAACATCCCAAGCACTGCTCAAATACTCCTGTCCCAACACCTTACCTCATATCCACCAGGGAAAGTCACCATCTCAAGAAGCAGTCCATTCCTTCTCTGGCCAGCTCTGCCTGGGAGCAGGTGCTCTCTCCTTTGTGGGTAAGAACTTCACTTGACCACACTTGCTGAGGCCCAGAAGTGAGGTCAAAGGGCGGACTTAGAACCTATTTTCTTCCAAAGTCCATTTGCTTTACTCTTCGGTGGCTTAATTTAAGTTTGGGGCCACCTGGTTTTGCCTTTAGTAAAATATCTCACTCATGAATTTCCCCTCTGTAGAGTGGCTTTTGGAGTAATAAACTCCCATCTTACAAAGCAAGAGTTCTTGCATGTGTCTCTTGGCCATTCATAACTCGGTATAGAGTCCCTAACTTGATGTCTACAGCAAAGGAGTCAGGACTGCCTTCGCTGAGAGGCAATCTGGGGACAGGCAAACCTGGATGGGGTGAGGGAGGTATAGCAATGGGGGGACCAGTTGAGGCCATCTGGGAAGAAGGGCTCCCAAAGCTGGAGGTTGGAGAAGTGTTCAGAAAAGGAGTAAGAGAGCAGTGGAGAAGGTGGTTACAGTTAGTTGACAGTTTGGTAGCAGAGCTTCTGAAAATCATCTCATACTCAGCCTTGGCCACTTGCAGGAACCATTAAGAAATCATCCAGTCCGGGATGCTGGGTGGCTTGGTCAGTTAAGCGTCTGACTCTGGGTTTTGGCTCAGGTCATGACCTCACGGTGTGTGAGTTCGAGCCCCACGTCAGGTTCTGCACTGACAATGCAGAGGCTGCTTGGGATTCTCTTTGTCTCCCTCTCTCTGCCTCTCTCTCTCTCTCTCTCTCTCTCTCTCTCTCTCAAAATAAATAAATAAACTTTAAATAAATCACCCAATCTGGGTGATAACTCCTTGGGTTCTTATCGAACCTTACTTATGTATCTTCTGGGAGGAAGGGGGAAAGAAAGGAAGGACCATGGAGGACCAGGTTCCCCCATCTCTGTCTCTCCTTTTATTTGTATGTTACAGCAACATTTCCCTGTTTCACTGCTTACGGGGCCTCTAGATAAAATTAGTTCTGCATGTTTTATCTCCCCCTAGATGGTGGATGCCTTCAAGGTAGGACTGGGACTGATTTACTCATGTCCCTGGAGCCTCACAGAGTGCCTGGAATAAAGCAGGTGCACAAAAATGCCTGTTGAATTTAAGTGGCCACTAGGTCATCTGAGTAGTTTAAAGTTGGAAACTTGACATCATTTAGTCTAGTAGTTCTCAAACCTGGATGTGCATTAGAATTGTCCTGCGAACTTAAAAAAAAAAAAATTAGTGCCCTAGTCTCTACTCAGGCCAATTAAATCAGAATCTTGAGGGCAAGATTTTCATAGTTTAAATACCCAGAAAGCGCTCACTACCTGAAGGCATGATACAGTAAATCCTTTTATAAAACTGAGAAATCACTTTCTAATGCACAATAATTACCCATTGTATTATGTTTGAGTTATCTTGTAATGCATTCTCTTAAAGTTGAGCCTGTGTGTACAAAATATATAGAACTTGAAATTTTTAAAAAGGAACTAGGAAACATATAAGGGGAAAAGCTAATTTTCACTGGACTTTCAGAGACTTGCCCATTCACAGCATGGCAAAAGATTCAGCATAATATCATAATGCTTGAACTGAATTTCATTTAAAAAAGTTTTTGTTTTTATTTGAGAGAGAGAGAGAGCATACCTGTGTGTGCATGCACAAGAGAATCCTAAGCAAGCTCTACACTCAGCGTGGACCCCGACGCAGGGATCCCATGACTCTGGGATCATGATCTGAGCCGAAATCAAGAGTCAGACGTTCAACTGACTGAGACATCCAGGTGCCCCTGAATTTCATTTTTTTAAAAAAGAAGACAGATAAGTCAAAGGGATGGAATAGAGTGAGAGAAAGGAGACTCCACCCTTCATTAAGAGTCTTTGTGTGACCTGTTGGGGCAGATGCTGTCCCACAGACACCTTCTTTTGAAATCTGTGTATATTTGAATGTCCTTATGTTTAAATGGGGTAGAAGGGATACAAACCTAAGTGTGGATTTTAGTTATATTCAAGGATCTGTTGAGAGAAGCTTGTGTGGCCAACACCTTCCCTGCACAGACCCAGCTGCAGGAAGATGGCAGAGAGGGTCTATCGATCTCAGCACTTCAGTACTTGAGCAGGGTAGGGACAGGAAGTACCCTGGCACCTGTTTCTCTAAGTGTGGTCCTGAACCAGCGGCATGGACCTCTTCTGCTTGTTCCCTAGAACTACTGATATGAATCTGAATCTTAACAAGATTCCTGGGTGATTGATTTACAACACGTGAAAGGTTAAGAAACACTGCCTTGAAGGATGCCCCACTCAACTCCTTCTGAAGCTTGCCCCTGGCCTCACATGGAGAGGCTTGATCTTTTCTTATTCGCCCCAGTAGCCAGTATGTAACTATTCCAATATTTGAACAACTTTTCTGAGCCCTCCTGATTTTTTTTCTCTTTATAGGGAAAAGAAAAAATAAATGAAATAGCTGTCATCGCTGATCTTAGTTCCAGAGGGAGAGAGGAGAAGATCAAAAGTCAACATCTGTGATTCTGCAAATAGAAAATGAAATGTTTCCCAGGCGGGTTGGGAAGTAGCTCTCGGGTGTTTGGCTGGTCCTCTGTGGTCCCATCTGAGGTGACCGGGCTCCATCCAGAGCCTTTAAAGGGAACCCCGGGGCTGCCCATCGTGCCCATCCTAAGCAATAGGAATGCTTAGCCAAATTCCTGGGGAAGCTTGAGGCAGATCTGCCAAGGCCCAGGCACCAGCCAGGTGGGTCATTGACAGCTCTTCTGCTCACTGGAGAACTTCCAAGAAGGAGTAGGATGAAAAGTCCCCTGATACAGGACACTCTGTACAGGTAATAGTCCACTTACCTCCTCTCCTCATCCCCAGCTCTGAGCCAGAACCTTTTCCTTCCTCTGTCTGGGGACCATGTCTATCTAAAAAATGAGGTAGAGTCTCAAGCCTTCTTTCTGTCTTTCTGGAGTTCTTGTCAAGTTGTTTCTCCGAAAGAAAAGCCAGAGTGTTACAGAATAACTGAGCGGCCAGCATTGTGGGCTGGGGACAAACATGGTGGGGGGAGGAGTAAGGGGTTTAGTTCCAGAGACTTGGTCTCCCAGAAGTCCCTGTGATCCATACCTGGACAGGCATCCCCATCAGGGCTCCCCCACCCTCTTCCAGTGTGCCTGTCTTTTCGTCTTTGACAGTGAGGCTAATCTGTTCTATAGGACAACATGCTGCATACCTGTTCTCCTTCACCAGCACACTTGGCCTGCACCTCTGCAAGGCCTACCTTCCCATAGCCAAGGACCTCCAAACAGGCTCACCTTGGCTCACATGGAGTTTTGCTTTTCTTGCTCTGGATTCTGGCCAAGGGGAAGCCTCAGAGGCACTGGCCTCAGGGACATCAATTCCTCCCGGAGAGCTCCTGTAGGGAGGGTGTTGGGCAGCCAGGTCTAGAACAGTCCCTGTGCTATGCCATGAGGTGTCCTCTCTACACTGGACCTCCTCTCCAACAAGGTAGAGGAGACTGGGAGCAATTCAGCACTTAGGGCCCTGGGCTGGAAGCTCATTGCTGCCTGGGTTTGTGCCTTAATTAAGAAGCAGAGTTGGGGATTACTGAGCAACTATTCATTTCTGACCTAGTACCCCTAAACAAGCAAAACTAGGTGCATTCCTGGCTTGAGGGTTAAGAGTGGGGAAAAAAAATTCCTTGCTTTCTTTCGATATTTTTTTCCAGATGTTCAAGTTATGGTTTATTCGGGGATAAATCTTTAAATGTTGGCACTCCTTAACCAATAATTCCATCTTCCTGAGGACATATTCAAGCATATGAACAAAGGGCTCCACAGATGTTCATGACATTGCCACTTAAGGTAGCATAATGTTCAACAAAGTAGCCTAAATGTTCCATGAAAATATCATAAATGTTCAACACCAAGGAAATGGCTAAATCAATTATTATATAGCTTTATGGTGGACAATGATACCCATTAAAAGTAATATTTTCCAAGAATTTTAATGACTGGGAATATACAAGAATCATGTTAATAGAAAAAAGTGGGATTCAGAACTGTATAAACATTAATTATAATTGTGAAACTATATATAATATAGATGCATATATATATGTCTGTATATATAATATAGAAAAAAACACCAAACTTTAAGTATTAATAGTATGGAATCTGTGGATTATTTAAGTATGGTCTTATTTGTTTACTTGTTTCCTTATTTATTCTTTTCATGTTTTCTTGTTGGAATTAAAAAATGTATTCTAGGGGTGGGAAATTTGTATCAGGGCCCTCCTTATTCCCTGTGCAATCAGTCCCCACCGTGTGGGCTGCCTGGGGCCTGGCTCACCTACTCTGTGTGGGGCGGCAGCTGAGTCCACTGCCCTTCTGCTCCCACCAGGCAGTCGTCTGCTTCTTCAAATCCAAGCCAGCTGTGTGTGCGGCTCTGAGGGCCACTGGCCAATCCTGCATGTCACCTGCATCACTGAAAGGAAGCGAGACAAATCCAAGTTCCAGTTTCTCTCCCAGAGTCCCCATCCATCTTTGTGGCGTCTGGTTTGTCCTTTTCCTCCCCACTCTGTGTCCATCCTCCCTTCCCAATGTCCATCCTAGGGACTTTGGGCCCCACACTGGATGCAGGAACAGCCACATTACGTAGACCGCTCAACCAACATCCACAATTGCATGAGGTCTAATCCCCCCAAATGTCTATTTTCTATCACTCATAGAGGTTCTGCCTCTCTGATCAAACCCAATGGGTATAGGGAGGAGCCCAGGGACATCCAGACAAACACCCCCGAGCCAGGCTTTGATCCCAAGACACACTACAAAGAACAAACTTCTTCTATAACAGCATGTCCCTCCTCTTTTAATCTCCGATACCCAGGGCAATCTGTTCTATGTGACAATTGGCCCAATTTCTGCAACAAGTCAATAGCATGGAATAAAAATAGCAGTGAAGAATGGGGGAGAATGGACTGCTAGGTTATAAGAGAACTGAGAGACAGGATATCTAATGTAAAGTGTAGCTAGATCCTGATGAGAATAAACCATTTTTAAAGAGATAGTTTTTAGATAAATCTAAATCTGGTTAGATGCTAGATGGTGGATATCAAGGAATTATAGCTTATTTTGGTAGGTGTGACAGTGACATTGGAGTTCCATAGGAAAATTTCTCCCTTTTGAAATACGTTCTGAAATGACACAGTCCTGGTGATTTGTATTAAAATATTTTGGCAAAGAAAAAAAAAGGAAAAAAGGATAAATGAAGCAAGTGTGGAAGATTTCAGATGGTTGCTGAACTCAGGTAATGGATAATGGAGGTTCTTTCTACCATTCGCTCTTTTGTTTGGATATGTCTATGTCAGCCCTGTTCCCTCTGGCACACGGTGGGGTTTGGGCATAAGTCTTTAAATCTCTCCAGTTGATTCCTTGCCTGGGAACAGAGTGGGGAGCTAAGCTCAACTCTTGATGCTCAGGTTGGCGGTCCCCCAGTCGTTGCTCCATACGTCCTTTTCCCAAATGTTTCCCAGAGCTCATGGGTCAGAGAAGTGCAGTTATGGTGTGTCCCTTGCCCTGTGGCCTCTATTGTCTGTGTGGCCCCATGAATAGGAAATAGAATGTGTTGCTCCCAGCTGAGCTGGAGGGAACTAGTGTCCATGACTTTTTGTAGTCCACAGAGAGCAGCAGCCTCTATTTCCTCCATCCCAAGAGCAGCTGCTCCAAGTCTTGACATACAAATTCAACTTTGTTTGGGTTTACATGGGTAAAGACCCAGTCTTCTGCAGACCAAGAGCCTATGCATTCTATGCCTGCTGTGGTTAGGGCCAGTGCAATGATGTGGGCGCCGTGTGCCAGGACTGTGAGGGGCTCTTTACGCAGCATCTCATGACAATAAATGGAAGGTTCCATTCCACCCCTGGCCGTGCCCTGCCTCATCGATTAACAAATATTTATTGAATGCAAGGGCTGGAAGCGAAATTAGAAAAAATGATAACTCTCCATCTTAAAGGTGTGAAAAACTAAGGCCCAGAGAAGTGTGCTGACCTGTTGGGAATTTCTTGTTTTGACCAGCTGCAATCTGGATATTTTACTGGAGGGGGGCGCAGATTCCTGAGATAGCTACAGGGCAGGGACCCCTGCACCCTGGAAACTGGAAGCTGAGGGAGGTTGGGTGCTCTGTACCTCAGTCCTGGCAGGTGGGGGATGGGCTCGTGAGCCCTGGGAGGTCACTCCTCCCAGGTCAATGCTGCCGCCTAAATCCTAGGGGGTAAGATGAAGGTGTGAGATGAGGCAGGAGGGGGCGTCAGCAGCACGTGTCCCCGGCAGTGGTGCCCACAAAGCTAGTGGCAAGTGTCCAGTAGGAGCAGTGTCCTAAGCAGGCCATTCCCGGGGCAAGGTTTCACCTGTGCCTCGCCCACGAGGGCCAGGTTCTCCAGGCTGCCCCTCAGTTCTCTGAGCTGCCTCCTCACTTGCTATATTAGTTCCCTTTTTCATTTCATTTTATTTTTTTACTTTTTTTTTTTTTTAGTTTTTATTTATTTTTGAGAGAGAGAGAGAGAGAGAGAGAGCAGGAGAGGGGCAGTGAGAGAAGGAGACAGAGGATCCGAAGTAGGCTCTGCACTGTCAGCACAGAGCCTGATGCAGGACTTGAGCCCACAAACTGTGAGATCGTGACCTGAGCTGAAGTCAGATGCTCAACTGACCGAGCCACCCAGGTGCCCCTTACTTGCTGTATTAGTTCCTATTGCTGCTGTAACAAGTTACCACAAGTGTAGTAACTTAAAACAACACAAACTCATAATCTTACAACTCTGGAGGTCAGAAATCTGAAGCAGGTCTAACAGGAATAAAATCGGGATGTCAGCAGGACTGGATCTTCCTGGAGGCTCTGGGGAGAACCATTCCCTTGTCTTTTCCAGCTCCTAGGCAAGGCCTTTTCCTGCATTCCTTGACTCATGGCCCCTTCACCTGTCTTCAAAGCCAGAAGAAGAACACCTTCAAATCTGTTTCTGACCTCTCCTTCCAATGTCACATCTCTTTCCCTGACTCTGACCTTCCTGTGTCCTCCTATTAGAACCCACCCAGATAATCTACAATAATCTTCCCAATTTGGGATCCTTCATTTACACACATCTGCAAAGCATATTTTGCCATGTGAGTTGACATATTCACAGGGTCCAGGAATTAGGACCTGGACATCTTCCAAGTATCATTTGGCTGACCGTGCCCTCCAATAAATTCTTACCCTGTTTCAGAAAACCAAGAACCCTTTCAATTACAGTGGACCCTTGAACAACATGAGGTTAGGGGTGTTGACTTCTCACACAGTTGAAAATCCACAGATAACTTTGGATTCCCTAAAAACTTAACTAATAGCCTACTGTTGACCAGAAGCCTTACCGATAACATAGTCGATTTGCACACGTTTTGTATGATATACTGTATTCTTACAGTAAAGTAAGCTGGAGAAAAGAAAATGTTACTAAGAAAATCATAAGGAAGAGAAAATACATTTCACAGTCCAGTATTGCATTTATCGAGAACAATCTGCGTGTAAGTAGATCGGTGCAGTTCAAACTGTGTTGTTCAAGGGTCAGCTGCATTTGCAACTGAAACTCCTGACTGGCACTGTCACCACACTTGGAATTGTTAGAGCTAGGACTGGAATCTGCTTTCTTTGAAGAAAATGGAATTTCTTTCTTTGAAGAAAATGAAGAGCGTCTTTCCCGGTATTATGCAAACCTGCTTGACTCCCATTACCCACAGTCTCTCCTGCCAGGCAGGAGGCTTCGCTTGCTTGGTGCTCCATGGGGTCCCTGCGTTGGCGATGCCTGGGGAGATGACACAGAGCCCCTGCCCTGGGACAGCAATGGCCTCCCCTAGACACACAGCCAGGGAAGGCCACCTCTGGGGTGAGCCAGGCTTTCCACTGTGATGGGCGCAGTCCACTGGGAACAGTGGGAAGCACTGGGAGACACGTGACGGACGTGAAAGCCTGAAGCTGCACGGGCCACACAGCTGAAGGGATTCCTCTGCAGGAGAGTCTGAAAGGGCCAAGGAAGCGAGGGTTTTGCAGACTTCCCCGATCCAATTCCATACACAATTATCAAATGCTTGCCATATGCTGAGCACAGGGTAGGAGCGGCCGCCCAGATGAGCAGAAGTCCAGGCTCTGTTCTTCAAGTTGCTCACACCCTCAGGGGGTGACCCATGCGTGTGCAACCACAGACTGGAAGGCAGGGCCGGAAGGGGCCTCCAAGAGCTCGCTGACCCTTTCTGCCCCCATTATAAAGAGGAAACTGAGGCCCAAGGAGGTAAGGAATATAAGCTCAAAAGCAAGAGGTGGCAGTGCAATTGTATTAAGTGCTGAAGGCAGAGAAAGAAAGGGAAAACCAATGAGGGCAGGCGGCATCGAAATAGAGCTCTCTGATGAGACACAAGCTGGTGAAGGAAGATCGTGGGGAGGGGGAATCCGGGAGGCAGGGAAAGAATGACACGAAACCTGGGACCCCGTTGCTCACTGAAGGAAGAGAGAAGAGAAGCCAGGGGAAGGGCCTGCTACATAATTTGTGGGCTCCATGCAAAATAAAATTGCAGGCCCCTGTTGGGTCAGGGAGACCATGCTCCTCTTCCCACGGTCTGCTGGCTCCCACCTCAAGTCAGAGGCCTGGTGACCCGAGGGATTACGGTCTCTGCCCCAGAAAGCACTTGCACCTCCAGCAAGGGTGGGCAGGAGGTTCTGGCCAAGCTGCCTAGGCCGGCCCTGAAGGCAGACAGCTGCTGACGCCCATCCCAAGATGTCATGAGATGTGGGCCCCATCCTGACCCTCTCCATGCCTGTACTTAGGACCCTGAGTCTGGCCCCAAGTGACCTAGTAGCCACCTTGGGCAGAGGACAGCAATGGTTGCAGGATGGGGGTGGGGAGGGACAGGCCATGTAGGGAGTAGAGTCCTGGGGCTCAGAGAAGAAGGTGCCCCAGGGTGGCAAGGAGAATAACCAGGAATGAGAAAGGACTCCAATGTCCTGTGAGACTTCACTTGCGAAAGACAAAATTATTAAGAATTTCAGGACAGCAACTGCAGAGCAATAAATCCCAGAGCAAGGGCCCCCTTACAAGCCACAGAATCCTATGTGACTACTACACTGGTCACGTGTGCACCAAGCTGGCCCTGCCTGGGGACCTTGCTGCAGTCCTCTCCACCATCCTAAAGGACCTTCATCCCCAGCTTCTGGAAGGCACAACTTAACAGCACCAATGCCCACTGAAGAAGGAACTGAAGAAATGCAGCCAGAAACCAGGTCAGATGTGCACAGAGGAGGCAATGCTGAGGAGACAGAAGAAACAGGCTATAGGCGATAGCCACCGGGGGGGGGGGGGGGGGAACGTGTTGTTTTGTATTTTCTATTGAATACCTTTCACACAAGTGAAATGACGTCCTGTTACTGTTGTTTTTTTCCCCCACAAAACTCTATTTTGACTTTCTGTGGATTGCCATTAAACATTCGAAACTACATCAATACCATAAAAACAAATTTGAGGATGCTTGTACATGAATGATTTTGGAGAGCTGTAACAATGTTTTTGGTAGGTGAACATTTTTTTGAAACCCTAGTCCGAACAGGACTGTACACAAGAATATAAAACTTGTGACATTTTCTTAGTTTTAAACACCAACTTAAAAAATAGAGGTACTTTTCTTTTTAAGCTGCCGGCATTGACAAAGTACAGTTTTCATCTTGCTTGGAAATGCCCAGTCATTGGCTCTTACAGCAGCCCTGTGAGCTGAGGGGCAGGGGACCAACAGTCTTGAGTGCCTGTTATACTATGACCACTTATCCTAAAAGTGCACCCACTTTTGAGTCCTAGTTCTGGGACCTAGCCTCTCTGATCCTCAGTTTCCTCATCTGTGAAATGAGAGGATTGAATCTCTCCTATGTAGTCTTCGGGTGTTGGGTGTTAAACGAGATGGTGTGTTAGAGCTCTGGTGTAATGGATGGCACAGAGCAGACATTCAAATGGTGGGTCTTTAAGTTCTCCTGAGGTGTTTTAAATTCTCCCCCAAACCCCAGGCAAGAGTTGTGATCATCCCTGTGCTACCTGGAGGGAACAAAGGCAACAGGTAAGTACAAGTGTCAGGAGTCATACCCGGCTGCCCCACCAGAGCCAGGCTGCCTGCCTTTGGACATCCTTCCTTGACTTGCCTTAAATTTTGGCCAGCAGCTGCCTTAAACATTCGCGCCACGTTTGAATACCTTACTCCCCAGTGTGACATTTTTTTCCAGTCACCTTTTTAACACTTTGATGAATTATGTGCTTATGTAACCTAAGCTCTGCCAACTCCATAAAAAGCAAATGTAGTCTTCCCAGATAGAAGGTGCTATTCTTCTGAGAAATAACATTACTCTCGCCTTGAAATCTGTGGATTTGAGGGTCGCTCCTGCCAACTTCCAACATGGGAATCAGCCAAGTGTTTAAAAACTGTCACAAGACAATAAGACTCCAGGGGGGCAGTTGACAGGAGGGGATGCTCAGAGGGATGGTCTGTCCCAACAGAACTAAACCAAACTAATTTTTTCAGGATGAATTTCTTATCTCTGCCATTCTTTGGAATATACTATTTTTCTGCTTTCTATGGAATATAAAATAAAATAATAAAATTAAATTAAAAAGGAAGGAAGGTGGTCCGGGGCAGGTGCTAATATCCCATTTTATGTATGGGAACGGAGAGGTTCAGGGTCCATAGCTCATAACAGTGGGTTCATCTTCAGACTCTTAAGTCGAAGATTAAGAAACGCATGTGAAGGGGCGCCTGGGTGGCTCAGTCAGTTGAACATCCCACTTCGGCTTAGGTCATGATCTCCCGGTTTGTGGGTTCCAGCCCCGCATCAAGCTCAGTGCTGACAGCTCGTGGCCTGGAGCCTTCTTCAGATTCCGTGTCTCCCTTTCTCTCTGCCCACCCCCCTCCCCCGCCTCCGCACTCACACTCTGTCTCTCTCTCCTTCAAAAATAAATGAAAAGGGAGAAAGAAAGAAAGAAAGAAAGAAAGAAAGAAAGAAAGAAAGACATGTGAAGCACCTGACACAGCTCCATGAGTGATAAGGCAGAAGGGAAGATGGGGGACAGAGGTAACACTCCCCTTCTCTGCCACAGGCGCCTCCTTCCCTCCCTCTGGTTTCATCCCCTTCAAGACACAGGGATTTGTTTGGGGCCACTGTGACACTGCCCCCTCCTCATCTCTGTGTCACTCTTTGCTGTCCAGCCCACAGCCCTGGAATTACTGACCCTTTTACCTCAGCAGGGCGTTCTGCCACCATCCAGGCTCTTTCATTCCAGGGCGATATTGACAAACCCATCTGCTAAAGATAAGTTGGTGCCCCTGTTTCAGCAGAAGCATAGTGTGGTAGGTGCTGGGTCTACAGAGGGCGCCCCCTGCTGACGCCTCCTCAAACAAGATTCATGAAGAGCATCTTTGTGTTTTGAAGCTAACAAGCTCTCGATCGCCTCCCCCACTTCTTCTTCCTTTTCATTTTAACATCTCTTTCCCTACACCTGGCACTCAGGGTAATTCCACTCAATGGCCACTGTTCACAGGTGACAGGTTGGTGACCAGAGAAGGGACAGCTGGGAAAGGCATTCTTCAATTTATCAAGAGATGAGCTATGGCATCTTGTTTTTAAAAAACAGACTCTAAGAGCTTTCCCCCTAAGGTCCAGAACACGACAGGGATGTCCACTCTCGCCACTGTTGTTTAACATAGTGTTGGAAGTCCTAGCCTCAGCAATCAGGCAACAAAATGAAATAAAAGGCATCCAAATTGGCAAAGAAGTCAAACTTTCACTTTTCACAGATGACATGATACTCTACATGGAAAACCCAAAAGACACCAAAAAACTGCTAGAACTGATACATGAATTCAGCAAAGTTGAAGGATATAAAACCAATGTACAGAAATCAGTTGCATTTCTATACACCAATAATGAAACAACAGAAAGAAATAGCAAGGAATCAATCCCATTTACAATTGCACCAAGAACCAGAAAAGACCTAGGAATAAACCTAACCAAAGAGGTAAAAAATCTATAGAAAGCTTATGAAAGAAATTGAAAAAGACACACAAAAATGGAAATACATTCCATGCTCATGGATTGGAAGGACAGATATTGTTAAAATGTCGAATCTACACATTCAAAGCAATCCCAGTCAAAATAGCACCAGCACTCTTCACAGAGCTAGAATAAACAATCCTAAAATATGTATGGAAGCACAAAAGACCCCAAATAGCCAAAGTAACACTGAAGAAGAAAACCAGGATGTGTGGGCGATCTGGCTGCAACATTGGTCATTGATCGCCAGGGTTGATTCGGCTGATCTGGCTGGCTAGGTGGGTGTTTCCTTCCTCCCTCACCGCCCCATGTGCGTCCCTCCCGAAGCACATGTCGGTTGAAGAGGACAATCTTCCCTGATAGAGGAGGACCATTCTTCCATCAAGGGTATACAAGTAGCTGTTCTCCCCTTCTAGAACCTCCAAACAAGCTCTCAAGGTCCATTTGTAGGAGAACGTAGGGTAGTCAAGCTTCCACGACTCCAGATACCTCCAAATGAGGTACTTCATGTGGCAGTCTGCCTTTCTTAAAAAAAAACAAAAAAACAAAAAAGAAAGAAAGAAAACCAAATCTGGAGGCATCACAATTCCGAACTTTAAGCTGTATTACAAAGTTGCAATCATCAAGACAGTATGGTTTTGGCACAAAAACAGACACACAGACCAATGGAATAGAATAGAAAACCCAGAAATGGACCCACGAATGTATGGCCAACTAATTTTCGAGTATCCAATGGAAAAAAGACAGCAAATGGTGCTGGGACAGTAATATGCAGAAGAATTAAACTGGACCACTTTCTTACACCATACACAAAAACAAACTCAAAATGGATGAAAGACCGAATTGTAAGACAGGAAACCATCAAAATCGTAGAGAAGAAAACAAGCAACAGCCTCTTTGACCTTGGCCACAACAACTTCTTACTTGACATGTCTCTGAAAGCAAGGGAAAGAAAAGCAAAAATGAACTTTTGGGACTTCATCAAGATAAGAAGCTTTTGCACAGCCAAGAAAACAATCAACAAAACTAAAAGGCAACCAACTAAATGGGAGAAGATATTTGCAAATGGCATATCAGATAAAGGGTTAGTATCAAAAGTCTGTAAAGAACTTAACCAAACTCAAAACCCAAAAAACAAATAATCCAGTGAAGAAATGAGCAGATGATGGGCAGGTGTCCAGTGAAGACACAAATAGATGCTTTTCCAAAGAAGACATCCAGATGGCTAACAAACACATAAAAAGATGCTCAACATCACTCATCATCAGGGAAATACAAATCAAAACCACACAGAGATACCGCCTTACACAGGTCAGAGTGGCTAAAATTAACAACTCAGGAAACAACAGATGTTGGTGAGGATGTGGAGAAATAGGAACCCTCTTGCACTGTTGGTGGGAATGCAAACTGGTACAGTCACTCTGTAAAACAGTGTGGAAGTCCCTCAAAAAATTAAAAATAGAATCACCCTAATAGGTAATTTATCCAAAGGATAAACTACTACTAGGAATTTATCCAAAGGATAAAGGAGTGCTGATTCATAGGGGCACATGTACCCCAATGTTTATAGCAGTGCTTTCAACAATAGCCAAATTATGGAAAGAGCCCAAACATCCATCAACTGATGAGTGGATAAAGAAGAGGTGGTACAACCAACGGAATGGGAAAAGATATTTGCAAATGACACATCGGACAAAGGGCTAGTATCCAAAATCTATAAAGAGCTCATCAAACTCCACACCCGAAAAACAAATAACCCAGTGAAGAAATGGGCAGAAAACATGAATAGACACTTCTCTAAAGAAGACATCCGGATGGCCAACAGGCACATGAAAAGATGTTCAACGTCGTTCCTTATCAGGGAAATACAAATCAAAACCACACTCAGATACCACCTCACGCCAGTCAGAGTGGCCAAAATGAAGAAATCAGGAGACTATAGATGCTGGAGAGGATGTGGAGAAACAGGAACCCTCTTGCACTGTTGGTGGGAATGCAAATTGGTGCAGCCGCTCTGGAAAGCAGTGTGGAGGTTCCTCAGAAAATTAAAAATAGACCTACCCTATGACCCAGCAATAGCACTGCTAGGAATTTATCCAAGGGATACAGGAGTACTGATGCATAGGGGCACCTGTACCCCAATGTTTATAGCGGCACTCTCAACAATAGCCAAATTATGGAAAGAGCCTAAATGTCCATCAACTGATGAATGGATAAAGAAATTGTGGTTTATATACACAATGGAATACTACGTGGCAATGAGAAAAAATGAAATATGGCCTTTTGTAGCAACATGGATGGAACTGGAGAGTGTGATGCTAAGTGAAATAAGCCATACAGAGAAAGACAGATACCATATGGTTTCACTCTTATGTGGATCCTGAGAAACATAACAGAAACCCATGGGGGAGGGAAAAAAAAAAAAAAAGAGGTTAGAGTGGGAGAGAGCCAAAGCATAAGAGACTGTTAAAAACTGAGAACAAACTGAGGGTTGATGGGGGGTGGGAGGGAGG
>NW_026057579.1:16465697-16479404 GCF_023721935.1 Panthera uncia
TTTTATTTTATTTTATTTTATTTTATTTTATTTTATTTTATTTTATTTTTCTTAATTATTTATTTAAAGTTTATTTATTTTTGATAGAGAAAGAGAAAGAGCGAGCGCAGGGGAGGGACAGAGAGAGAGGCTTCAGGCTCTGTGCTGACAGCAGAGAGCATGGCGCTTGAACTCAACAAACTGCTAGATCATGACCTGAACTGAAGTCTGATTCTTAACGAACTGAGCTGCCCAGGTGCCCCTAGGAGGAGAGCTGTTTTGAAACAAATCTATAACAGAGCTGAGGAAGAAGAAATTTAAAGAAATATATGGCTATAAGAGATCTAGTGATTATCTAGTTTGTCTACCTGTTTTGTCTCCTCACCAGATGAGAAACTGAGACCTGGGAAGATCACAGGATGTCCTAAATACCACACTATTCTCCACCAGTCAGTTGCATCTCCTGTCTGGCTTTGTTCTTAAATCCCTTGCAAAGCCCTTAGTTCTCTGGATTAAGAATGTTTCAGAGACCAGTTCAGTCAACTCCCTATCATTAAATATTTTGGAATCTCTTTTCTGAAAGCCTGAAGCACTAATCAGAAAGAGAGAAAGATGGAGGGTGTGAGGTTTCCTGTAGTGTGGGTCTGAGGGTCCATGTGTCTAACAGGCCTGTGATGTCATTATTAGCCTGAGGCTTAATGATACCCAGTATAGGGTTTGAAGGGCAACAGGCTGCATGGTTTTTTGGCCAGGAGAGTAGGTTAGAAGGCTTCTTTACCAGATTGGGTAGTTTTTCTCCAACCCAATGAAGCAGGTACTGTCATTGCTCTCAATTTGTGGTTGCTTCTTCAAAGCTAATGCTTCTGTCAGAATTAGTCTAGGATATGGTATGAACCAGCTGTGTGACTTTGGACCAGTCATCTTCCCTCTCTGAGCTTCAGCTTTTTGACTCTGTAAAACAAGAAGTTGCTGATATCTAAGACTATTAGGGGTCCTTCATTCCATGACTCATGCCATATTGGTAGCATCCACTGAAGAATGATCCCAAGCCTCTTTTCCTATATTTCTTGTAGGCTTCTTGTGGTCAGGAATATAGTTGGAGTCATTGGTTGAGAGGTGGTTCCAGAATCAATGGTTTTGTTGCTCTAGGGTGCTGCTCCTACTCTGATTTGTTTTTCCCCTTTTCATACTGCTTGTGTCTAATAGGCCTGAACTTTCCACTGCTACAGACTTAGTCAATGGCCAGTCTTGGACTCCTACTTATGGAGGAGTAGGTGGATGGGGGTAGAAGGACCTCCATAGTAGCTGGTCGCGTGAAGCCTGTCCAGGACATTGCATCCAGTAGGATTTAAGGGGTTAGTGCAGGATAGTTGCATGGATGTATTATGGCCTTAGTACTAGCTGGAAATAACTCAGGGGTACCTGGATTAGTCTAGATACAAATTTCTACTGGGCCAGAAGATGCCTATGCTGGTAGTTGGTTGTAGGCTTGGTCTTAACTGGATCTCTTCTCTGGATCAGCCATCTTATCCCTCAACACTTGGCTTCTACCAACTTTTTCCTAAAGCCAGTGGGGAGACATCTATACCAAGGTTCATGTATGTTGACCAGCCAGACTTCTCTATTCCCACAATAGACTGAAAAAGGAACATGAAATATATCCATCCACAAACTGAGGGTTAATGTGCACACATTAACATCTGGTCCCCTTTCCTCCAAAGGTAACTATTTGAACTACGCTATAATCCTGCATGCCTTGTGGTTCCTGTGGACAAGAGAATCACTCTTCAACAGAGACCTACAGCACTTACCTTCCCTTACAGGGAAATTGTGACCCAAACCTTGATCAGTCTTGCCCTGTTTTTTTTTTCCTAAAAAATTCCAACAAAACAAAAATGTATAAAGCAGATAAAGAAATTCACCAGTAATCCCTAGAGATAACCAGCACTATTAGTTTGAGGTACATCTTAGACTTTTTTCTTTGCAGAAACATAAATATATTTGCATATTTTAAAATTTAAATTGTGATGACATTTTCCACATCTTTAAAAACTCTTTGTGAACATGATTTTAACAAATACATAATATTTTCTAAAACAGATATATCATAATTTGCTTAACTATTTTTGTAATGGTGGAAATTTATCCTACATTGTTTTCAAGGTTTTTTTTTTCTTTTGTTTTGTTTACCGTTATGCATGTTGCCAACTTACTTCGCCAGAGGTTATATAAAGTGTACTTCCACCAGCAGTGAATGAGAATACTAAGCCCATAATGCACCATTATTATTATTATTTGCTATTATTGTAAGTGAAGATCACTATTACCTCATTATTATTTTAATTTGAAATTATTTGATAACCCATCGAGTTGAATATTTACCATTTGGATTTTCTCATTTAGAATTTTTGTGTTTGTGACCTTTGTCCATTAGTCAAATAAGACTTTGTGCTTTTGTTTTGTTTGCTTGGTTTTTGTCCCTTGTTATTTGCTTCTTTGTTGCAGGTATTTATTTATTGTCTTTTCATACTCCTTACAGTTTTTTGGCGTGCAATCCAATCCATTGGTATTTTCCTTTGTAATTCCTTTGCTTTCAAATTTAAAAAGTTTTTCTCCCCTCAATAAATAAAATATACCTTTATCATATTTTTTTATTATTTGATTTTTTTCATTAAGCCCTTTGATTTACACTGAATTTATTTAAGTGTGGATCTGAATTGATTTTCTTTCAAGTAGTTAACCAAGTGTTCCAGTATCAATTTTTAAATAACCTTCCCTTCTTTACTGATTTGTGATACTTCCTTTAACTTTTATTAAGGTTTGCTTCTGGGCTATTTGTTCTTTTTTGCTCATCTCTGTTAGGGTAATATTGAGACTATTAGGTAGCTGTTAGGTCAAGGGACAAAGAAAGACATTAATCTTAACTTAGCATAACCACCTCTACTCCCTTGGAGATGCTTAAAGAAGTTATATGCACAAGGGACAAGCAAATAAATATACCGTTTATTATTAGCTGAGGTGGGGCTCTATCCTTTATTATGGATTCTCCAGTTATCTCTTGCAGCATAGCAAACCACTCAAACTTAGAGGCCTCAAACGACCATTTTATTATGCCCATGGATTATATGGGTCAGGAATTGGCAAGGGCACAGCAAGGATGTCTTGCTTCTACTCCATGATATCTAGGACTTCAGTTGGGAGTAACTTGGTGGCTGGAGGCTGGAATCATATGAATTTGTTCACTCACCTGTCTACTGACTGTTGATGGCTGTCAGCTGGGACCTCAGCTGGGGCTGTCAGCTGGCATACTTGTGGTCCCTCCATGTGACTGCGTGTGCTTCCTCATGGTGTGGTGGCTGGGTTCCAAGAGTGAGTGTCCCAAGAGAACCAGGCAGAAACCTTACTACCTTTTATGGCTCAGCCTCAGAAGTTATATAGGATCACTTCTGCCAAGCCTCAAACCTGTCCAGATTCGAGATGATGGAAAGAGTGTCAAAGGCACATTATAAGGAGAGGATGTGGGATGGGAGATACTGTTGTGGCCATCTTTGGATGAGGTACAATTGCCAGAGCAGGGAACTTGGACAAGCTGAGCTAGAGCATTTGGCATAGACTATTTCTCCTGCTCGATAGTGTCTTCCCCCAAATACCCACATGGTTCACTTCCTCACTAACTTCAAGTATTTGCTCAAAGCCACCTTCTTAGTGAGGTCTCCCCTGCTTATTCCATTCAAATTTGACCCTTCCTTTTTCTTTCCCTAGCTTCTGGAATACCTTTTCACTTTACTGCTCCAATGCTGTAGACTTTCTGTTCCCCACTCCCTCTTAAATGACTGGTCCTCACTCTGTCTTACCTGAAGTGTGGGGTGTACCGTCCTGGCTCTGAGCCTCCCAGGTCACTCACACCTGCTCCTGCCGCCTTGTTCTCCACCTGATTCTACAGGGCCTGTATCTTCCTGTCTTCACTCACCAGTGGGAAGCAAAGGCACTGTTTCCTCACCAACTCATTGCTATATCATCTCCCTTTACCACCCTTCTCACTCAAGCAGGACAAGGACACTTGGGTCCTCAGGCCAACCCTGGGAGGCAAGATGGCTAAGTATGGAGGTATTCATTTGATGATGAGGAAACTAAAGGCCACATAGTAAAAGAGCTTGCCTGAAGTTATAAAGAACAGCATCTGGAGCTAAGATGCCCCTGACTTGGAGTACATGAATCTCCATTTATTTGCGTCAATCCTTTCTGATGTGTTGACTGTCTCGATTTGTGACTCTGGACCTCTTCTCAGTCTTTCTGTGTTTCAGTTTCCCCAAAAGGGAATTTTAAAACATCCCAAGTTGTAAGGCAATTGTAAGCCCTCAAGTTGTCAGGGACAAAACAGCCTTGTTGTAATTCATGAATCAGTTGAATAGCGTGAACATGGCAAGAAAATGGTTGAATATCTCTTTAGGATATCTCTTTAGAGAACCTTGTAGTTTGATCAATCACCTTCCAGAAATACCATTTTGACTATTTTTAATACAGAAGTTACATAATAAGCAAATGACTATTTTGGTTATGGTACTTCCCCTCCCACTACCTTCAGTCTAGAGAACATTTTGACAATCTCTCTCTCTCTCTCCCTCTCTCACTCTTTTTTAAGAACTAAATTTCCTTGAAAGGACATGAGGACACAAGAAAATAACTTTATTTCCCTTTCTTTGACACACTCATTTGAGATCTGGGCCTCGATAAATGGGGACTATTTTCTAGAAGGTTCCCCTTCAAACTGTCATTCTGCTGTTATGTAGTGATGTCCTGCGGAATGCGGAGTGGGCTGGAGGCTTACTTTATGTAAATATATTAATCCTTCCACTGCCCTGGAAGCTGCCATGCAGTGCAAGCCACATAATGAATTTTGCCCTTCAAATATTGAGTCAGTGTATATATTTCAGCTAAAAGGTAGAAACCGGCTTGTTTGTAAGTGGCAGAAGGGCCTAGGAATGTACATTTTTGACAGGTGCCCCAGGATTCCAGAGCACACCACCATCTAAGAATCACAGATCGGAGCGAACAGGAGCAGAGCCCTGAGGAACCTCACTGGTGCATATTGGGGCACTTGCCTTGCCCACATGGCTGTGGCAAGAGTTTTGGAGTTTCAAACAGCTGACTTGTACTCCACATGGCACATTTTCTTTCTTTTTTTAATTTTATTTTTTATTTTTTAAAGTTTACATCCAAATTAGTTAGCATATAATAAAACAATGATTTCAGGAGTAGATTCTTTAGTGCCTCTTACCCATTTAGCCCATCCCCCCTCCCACAACCCCTCCAGTAACCTTCAGTTTGTTCTCCATATTTATGAGTCTCTTCTGTTTTGTCCCCCTCCCTGTTTTTATATTATTTTTGTTTCCCTTCCCTTATGTTCATCTATTTTGTCTCTTAAAGTCCTCATATGAGTGAAGTCATATGATTTTTGTCTTTCTCTGACTAATTTCACTTAGCATAATACCCTCCAGTTCCATCCATGTAGTTGCAAATGGCAAGATTTCATTCTTTTTGATTGCCAAGTAATACTGCATTGTGTGTGTGTGTGTGTGTGTGTGTGTACACACACACACACACACACACACACACACACACACCACATCTTCTTTATCCATTCATCCGTCGATGGACATGTGGGCTCTTTCCATACTTTGGCTATTGTTGATAGTGCTGCTGTAAACGTGGGGTTGCATGTGTGCCTTTGAAACACCACCCCTGTATCCCGTGGATAAATGCCTAGTAGTGCAACTGCTGGGTCTTTGGGTAGTTGAAGGCCTACAGAGCACAAAGCACAAGGAATAATTTATTGTTAGGCTTATGATATCGATAAGGGTATACAAGGAGAAAAAAAAATTAGTGTAAATATTCAAGTCGATTTGTATTTCCCTGATGATGAGTGATGTTGAGCATTTTTTCATGTGTCGGTTGGCCATCTGGATGTCTTCCTTGGAAAAGTGTCTATTCATGTCTTTTGCCCATTTCTTCACTGGATTATTTGTTTTTTGGGTGTTGAGTTTGAGAAGTTCTTTATAGATTTTGGATCCTAACCCTTTATCTGATATGTCATAATAGGTTGCCACTTTACACCTGTCAGAATGGCTAACATTAACAACTCAAGCAAGGACAGATATTGGCGAGTATCTCTTTTGCATGGTTGGTGGGAATGCAGGCTGGTGCAGCCACTATGGAAAACAGTATGGAGGTTCTGCATTTTCAATAGGCTTTTAATAGGCTTCAATTGGCACATTTTCAATAGGCTTTTAAGGACTTTTCCCCTTATTTGTTTCAATCTCTCTCAACCCCTTTAATCATGTAGTTCTTTTCATTTGCTAACTCAAATTCCTCCTCCTATAGATTCTCTTCAGTTGTTGCTAGTCCCTGGTAAATCTGCATATCATAGTGATCAGCCTGGGGCATAGGGAGGTGGCTCATAAATTTAGCCTGTAAATAGAACTGGAGTTTAAGCTCCTTATTACCACAGAAATTAAAAATTCTTCCGCTCACATGTAGGTTTGGTCCTTAGACAGGGTCTGCTAAACCCGCCAACTCCAGGTGGGCTCCGAATGCCCTGTACTTACCAGCCACTGAGCTGGCACCTTCCTTGGGAAGGAATCAGACACTGCCAGCCCCACTGCTCAAGGCCCCTCGTGCATTGTGTATCGCGCTGTCAGATGCTGCTCTGTGAACATGAATGGGTTTCCCTGCTCTTCCTTTCATTCCAGTTATCAGAGAGTCAGTGGGATTGAGTTCAGTTCCTGGAGCTGAGCTGGATATGAGAGATGATATGGAGGAGGAGGAAGACTCATCCCCTGAAGAGCAAGGTGGCCTCATTCTACTTCCTGCGGGGCCCAAGGAGCCCCTCTGCTGCCTCTGGGCTGGTCAGGGTCAGTCTGCAGTTTCCCCTTGTTTTCCTTTATGCCCTTTCTTTCTCTGCCCTGTAGAGAAGACACCGATGTTGCTGTGGTTCTAGAAACAATGGAAACAACCATTAGCTTAGTTTAAAAAAAGAAAAAAAATTAGAGAACCCATTCTCTGCCAGGTACCAGGCTAGATGCTGAGGATACGATGCTGAATAGACTGGTTCCTGCTCCCAAAGACTGTTGGGTCCTGAGAGAAAGCCCTTGGGCATCTGGGGATGCTGTAGAAGGTTCTGAGTCCTCCCTCTTGCTAGCAATGTGGCTTTGGGCAATAATAACATTAATAAATTCTATTTTGGAGCACTAACTATGTGCTAGGCAGAATGTTAGGTGATTTTACACACATTATCCAAGTAAATTTGCCTTTTCTACTTCCAGTTTCTTTGTACTAGACAAACTTTTTGTCATCCCAGCTCTTCTTCCACTGTAGACCTCTCCCTCAGGACCCATGGGCATGCTCATGTGATCTAGGGATGGTTATCTGAGTAGAGAGGGCCAACAGTCTTTATCCCGGAATTTGGGACTTGAGTGAGTTGGGTCAGTGGAGAGAGTGAGGGGAAGAAGGTGAATCTGTGAGTCTCTGCATGTGTGGATTGTTACACATAAAACTCAAGAGCAGCTGAGGAAGTCAGTCCACACATGAGAAACAAATAAAGCAGATTAGCAGCAAGGTGGAGACGGAAGAAGGTGAGAGGGGCCCCCAGGGCTCTCCAGGCCCAGGTAGCAGCGTGCTGTGGATGCCCAGCTCTTGGCCTGTTCTCGGGTTCTGTGAAATGGCGTGAGTCCTGGCAAGATCTTCCCTTCTTGGCTGGAGCTGGTATGAATTGGCTTTCTAACCATTTTAACAAAAAGTCTTAAATAATATATTTCTTATGTGCAAAAGGGAATTGTCAGAATTAAATGAGACCACATGTCTGAAGATGTTCTATGAGCTGTAAGGATTTGTTTAAAATGAAGGAGATTATTGACTGATGATGACAACAACAGCGATGATGATGATGATGAAGAATATCACAAAGCAGGGAACAAGTTAAGCTGTCTGTAAGATGTGAGATGAAGGAGAATTTTTCAGTAGAGCTCAAATGATGGTGGTATTACCTGGTATCAGGTGGAGTAGATATGATTCGGTGCTGGAACCAATGGCTTCCATGGTGACTTGGGAGCTGATCTAGAAGTGTGAGCTCAGTGAGGATGGAGCTTGGGCCAGGGGAGCAGCTGACTTCTGTCTCAAATGAGCCCTAAGAGACACATGCACCCCAATGTTTATAGCAGCACTATCAACAATAGTTAAAGTATGGAAAGAGCCCACATGTCCATCGACAGATGAATGGATAAAGAAGATGTGGTATATATATATACAATGGAGTATTACTCGGCAATCAAAAAGAATGAAATCTTGCCATTTGCAACTACGTGGATGGAACTGGAGGGTATTATGCTAAGTGAAATTAGTCAGAGAAAGACAAAAATCATATGACTTCACTCATATGAGGACTTTAAGAGACAAAACAGATGAACGTAAGGGAAGGGAAACAAAAATAACATAAAAACAGTGAGGGGAACAAAACAGAAGAGACTCATAAATATGGAGAACAAACAGAGGGTTACTGGAGGGGTTGTGGGAGGGGGGATGGGCTAAATGGGTAAGGGGCACTAAGGAATCTACTCCTGAAATCACTGTTTTATTATATGCTAACTAATTTGGATGTAAACTTTAAAAAATAAAAAATAAAATAAGTTAATAAAAATAAATAATAATTAAAAAAAGAGCCCCAAGGACTATTGCATTAGATTTGCTGGACAGGGTCTCCCTCCCTCTAAGGAAAGGATCTTTTTCCTTCTCCTATTTCTCACCACCCTTCACCCTAACTAACCCCACTATCTTGAACTAGTTTTGACCAGCTTCTCAGTTAGTGGGGGGGGGGGGGGCAGGTAAATGCAGTCCATGGAGTTCACATGCCCTGAGTAGGTCACTTTAGGGTGGTGAGGAAGTCATGGCTATGTTGGGAAGACATCATTGAGACAGATCACCCCAGCCACCAGCTCTATCAATTTAATTGTCAGCAGCAGAGTTCTGTCTTGGGCTGACAGGGACAAACCCATTGAGCTCAGTAGCATCAGGCCAGAGTGTGGTTGAGAGGACTAGGCTGACATCTCTGACACCTTTGATGGATATCAACCCTGCTTGATCTCCAGTGTCCTTCAGGGGAGAGGACGGTAGGTGTTTGTCATCATGATGTGACTTGCATGTTGAACTGCTAGCTCTATGTACATCTTTTCTGGCAAAAACATTGTCTTTTCTTCAAAGATGGGATGTGTGCTTGCAGGCTGCAGACTCTCCCATTGTTAGAAACACCTTGGCACCTGAGGACATTTTGGGGCTGTGAGAAGTGATCTTTTTCTCCCATCCAAAGGATTTAACTTTTCTCTTTTCTTTTCTTTGTGTTCTCTTCCCCCATCATTAAACAAAGTAATATGCATTAGAAAATACCATGCAATACATTTATTTATTCACCCATTAATTTATTCTACAAATATGTAGTGACTGTATGTCAGGTTTATCAATACAGTAGAAAGAGAAAGACATGATTCTTGGTGTTGTAAGACATGAGGGGCAGAAACAGACCAAAACACTAAGCAGAAGAGTAAAGGAAATAATCTTATATTGAAGTGAGTGCTGTGAAGGAAAGAAACCAAGGCCAGGGGTAGGGACAAGGGATCTACTTAGTTAGGGAGGCCAGGGAGTTGAGTACTCCTCTGCCAAGATCCATAAGAGGAGAAGGACTTTCAAGGGAAGAACATTCTCAATAGTAGAAACTGTGTGGGGAAAGGCCCCAGTCAGGGAGAACTGAGTGTGTTCAGGACATGGAATATGGACAGTGTGACTGCAGTGATCTTGGACAAGCACTTAACCACTCTGTGCCTCATCTGGAAAATAAGGACAAAGGTAATGGGGTAGTGTGTTTCATTCATTCATGTCTTCTGAGAAGCAGATGCCAGGAAAGGATCCGTGCAGTAGATGCACTGGGAAAAACATTTTGAGGGGTAGTGGGGAAGAAGCCAGAAAAGGTGAGACAGTCTTAAGACCTCAATGCAGAGGGACAGGAAGGCATTCCAAGAAAGATCTGGCCAGACTTGAGAGGAGCCCTTGAGCCAGACCTGCTTGTTGGAGGGGTCTCACAACTCACAGGAATGTGCCCATAGTGCCCAGGGACAGGTGTGGCCTTGCTGTGGACTCCACGGAGCCATAGGGATGTCTTCTGGGGCTGTCATGCTCCTGCAGCAGGAAGTCTGAGCAGTGCATTTTCATGCATGCCAATAGTATGTGCTTAGCTGACACTCTGGCACATAATAGGTGTTAAAATTCAAGTGCAGCTTTTGTTGTTATTATTACCAAGGCACTCTTAGTAATGACTTTTGTGATCTTATCCTTGCTTTCCTAATTGCCTTTTTTCCCCTAGCCAGCTGTTAGAACCTCTGGACATTAGCCATCCTCATGGTTGAGTAAGGGAGTTACTAGCAAGAGAGAGGAGGCAGTTGTCACACAGTGGGACTGGAGAGATACCACTAAAATCACTCTTTCTTAAAAAGAAACCCGTCATACTACTAGAAGTTCTATCATTAAGAATTTCTTCCTTTGGGATACTCCTCAAACCACAGCTCCCAAAGGGAAGATTTCAAAGACTCTTTGTAGATTTTTATCTTTGTTCTTTTCAATCATTTGGAAGCACTCAACATTGCTTAACTTCTCCTTAAAATTCTCCTCTCCTCTTTCATGGGTCCCTGCTACACTGATTATTCTAACCCCCTTCCCCTTCCTTTGGTCCATGTCTATATTCTTTGCTGACTTTCTTTTTCCTTCCATCCTTTGGGAGCCCTAAGACTCTCTTAGCACTCTTTCCCTCAGAAATCTACTATGACTGCAACCAGAAGCATGCCTGTCAAGTCAGTCTGTCTGATCTGTAGCTCTTCCAGGCTCTCTACAGCATCTCTCAACTTTCCTGTGGTCACCTCTTCTGGAAGCCCTTCCACTAGCTCAGTCTCATCATGACCAAACCAACTTCTCCACCCCTGCTTTTCCCCACCTCTGGGTTTCCCAATCACTCCAGCTGGGAACATGTGTGACGTTTTCCTCTCCTTCCCCTTCACTTCCAGTCATTCCTGAGTCTTCTGTTTTTTTCTCAAGTGGTCACTTTCTTCTTTTTAGCTTCTCTGCCATTATCTTAATTCAGGTTCTCTCCTCCCACCTGTAGTTTTGCTGTGGCCTCTTCACTGGTCTTTCTGCTGGCTGCCCTTGATCCCTCCATTTATTTGGAACCATCTGTTGATTATTTAATACACATGGGGTGAGTCAGAGTGGTTTTTTTGTTTTTTAATTTTTTTAATGTTTATTTAACATTAACAAATATGACAGAGAAAGAGGCACAGTGTGGGAGTGGGAGAGGGGCAGAGAGAGAGGGAGACATGGAATCTGAAGCAGGCTCCAGGCCCTAAGCTATCAGCACAGAGCCTGATGTGGGGCTTGAACTCACAAAGGGTGAGATCAGACCTGAGCTGAAGTTGGATGCTCAACCAACCGAGCCACCCAGGCACCCCAGTCAGGGTATTTTTAAAGTTCTTTAAAGTGGTTTTTTTCCTCAACAACTTCAGCTGCTTACAACCTTCTCTGCATATGTCACTTGTGCATAGCCCTGGCTTTTGAGAGCGAACAAAGGCGAACTTGAACTTCAAGGCCTTTCTTGCCTCCATCCCAGACCTGACCGCTTGCTGAACCACTGTGGTTTGTACTTGACCTTTCAGACAGTGCATCTTCTTGTCCCTCCCCCTATCATCTGTGGGGGATCCTGTCCCCATTGCATGATCCCTCTAGGGGGACAAATCCAGCCCCTCCTCTGCATCCTGCCCACTGAACCCACTGAAGTTGTTAAAGAAGACACTGTGGCTATTTCCTGAGAATGTCAGAAAGTTCCACTGCATCAGACCCATTGTTTATGTAACCCGCTGTTAAAGCATCAGAGATACTTTGCGAAAGGGTAGTTCAACTTTTGGGTCTCAATTATTACCTCAAGGGATATTTCTCATCCTTAATTATGTGCTGTTATCCATAAATGTTAAAGCTTATATGATTCCACTTATATAACATTATTGAAATGACAAAACTATAGAGCTGGAGAACAGATTAGTGGTCCCTGGGTGCTGGGAATGGGGGCAGGTGGGAGGTGGGTGTGGTTATAAAAGGGCAACACGAGAGATCCTTGTGATAGAAATGTTCTGTCCTTGACTGCTGCTGGATATAGGAACTAACACGTGGGGTAAAACTGCATAGAACTAAGCATGCATGTGGGGGTGCACACAGGTACAGGTAAAACTGGGGAAATCTGATTAAGATTGTTGGATTGTATCGTGAGTATCCCGGTGGTGCTATTTATTATACTACAGTTATGCAAGATGTCACTTTTGGGGGAAATCGGGTAAAAGGTATAACCCAGGATCTCACTATATTATTTCTTATAACTGCATATGAATCTATACTATTCCAAGATAAAAAGTTTAATTAAAAAAATGTTAGCATGCCTCAATATAACTCAGTGGTATTTGTTGAACTGAACCATTTATTCTTTCAGCCAGTTCTCCCTCTTGGGAGTAATAGATTTCATGGGATTTTTGTTCACTTAATGAGAGAATGTTTCCACTTTCCAAAATGTACCTCTAGCTTTAACTTCTCCAGCATTCTCTTTATTCTTATACTCACAATTTTATAGACATCACACACTTTCTTGGTTCTCTTGCCTATGGACTGAAGAACCGCAGTGATTGTAGTGCAACCTCAGTGTCCCTTTGATTGTTTAAATTCTTGTTCTGTGTGATTTTTGCTTTCTAAAGCCCAGAACCGTACTCAGCCACAGCCCAGCCATGCTTGCACGCTGGTTTGGCACAGTACAATGGGATCTTCTGTTTGGTTTTGATTTTTCTTCTTCCTCTTTTTTTCCCTCCGTTCCAACATTTTTGACCACAGAAGCACCTTAAATGGAAGCTTACAGAGTCCAGTCTAGGAAAGACTCCTAGGTAAATTCCCCAGATCTTAACTGAGAATTCAGAGCTTTGAATCCTGTTAAGTTGGAGAAAAATGCCTCTGCAGGCTTTCCCCTTCTATTCACATAGTTTCATAGGAGTTTGTGGCTTCTTTCCATCAACTTGCCAATTCAATATCCAAAAACATTTAGTGTCACCTGAAAAATATGAAAGTGTACTGCACATTCCATGCTCTAAATAAGGTAAATAAATTTGAGTCCAGGTCTGATTCCCTAGAGATGGGCATCCACCCCTTCTGGATCTTTTAAAACACTAGGCCATGTCCTTCCTGCCCCCCCCCCACCCCCAAATCCCATCCCCACAAGCCCAGCACATATAGTTACACAATGTCAACTAAGATGGCTTGGCTAAAAAGTAAACCTAAGAATTGTGGCCCAATTTACTACAGAATCCTAGAGGCACCTAGAGGCAGAAAAAACTGTAAGCACATCTCGTTTCTGATTCAGCACTCTCCCTAACCCAAGAGCTTCACTTGTTAGACATTCATTCTTATAGTAGGTCCACATTTGTTTGCCTCCAGGAGGGACACAGGTCCCTCTGTTGGTCACGCTTTTCTGCAAATTGAAACCCCATCTCCTCCATGTTGTATGCACTCAATCTTTCAGCCATCTTGTACACGTTACAGGTAAACAGAAGACACAACCAGGCCTTCTTTACCCATTTATGTGTGAATCTTTCCATGGAAGTGTTA